>NC_072731.1:23231994-23531994 GCF_026930045.1 Uloborus diversus | reverse complement strand
CGGCGAGGCAGCGAAGATGTCTGTGTTCGACTAAAATTTTATGCAGTACGTCGCTTCCCCCACATTGGACTTCAGGCCTTTAGGTACATTGTGTGAAACGGCATTATTTCGTTGATAGCAGTCACTAGTCTTGCATTTCTTTGGTATGGCCACCAGGGTCACCCAATCTTCCTCCTTGTGATTTTTGACGGTGGAGAATTCTCAAAAGTGTTGTGGACAGGTTCCCGATATCGCATCTTTGAAAACAGCGATAACGTTACAGGTAGGACAAATTATTTCGTATGTGGAAAATGTTGTGCAACGTATGCAGTTCTTGGAACATCCCGATGGTGGTCATATTTAACCTCATTTGTAATTGAAAATCCTCTGATGTAATAAAATTTAATGCATAGTTTATCAATTGGCATTTAATACTTTAATGCTAAGTGAAACACCTTTTCAGAGCCAAAATGTCTCCTATTGTTTTTTTTTAATTTCAGAAGTTGAAATCTCATGATAAACTGTGTAGGCCCATTAAATTTGGCGTTATTCCGTCCAATACTTCACTCTCTAGAGGGCTCTAAACACACACCACCCACCCACCCACCCACACACACACACACACACACACACACACACACACACACACACATATATATATATATATATATATATATATATATATATATATCGTTAACGATTTCTGTAAAATGTTTGCATCCATACAGAAATTTATCTTTTTTATTTTTAATCAGGAAGTTTGTCCAAGATGTAAGAAAAAACATCTTTTATCAGTCATTGACCCAAGTGAATTTCACGGGAGAAAGAGAGGGTTATTAACATTCAGTTGCCATCTGAATAACCAGTTGACCGAGTGACTAGCTTTGGGCGAAAAATTTCCTCCGAGGACCCGAGAAACAATTGGGTGCACCCCAACACTGGACACAACCTGTTACTCCTGACACCTCTTTAAGAGTTGAAGTGATGACGTAACGGCACTCCAAGATGACTTTACTTTTGTTTTGTTTTTTTAACTTTACGTGTATGCATGAATATCACATACACATACAAATACACATTCCTACCTACATTAACATAAAACGTTTCTAAAATGAATAACTCATCCTAAAGTGTAAACTTTTGGCAATGTAGGGGAATGTGGGGCAAAGTGAAATGGTGAAATATTTATTCTGATTTTAGCGCAACCTATCTAGTAATGTTTTAACTATGTAGTAGCACATGTAGTCTATTTCAGTAAAGAATAAATTACCTATGAAAATCAAAGAATATCCTATTACAAGCAATTTTCAAAAACTGATACTCATATTGTAATATTTCGTTGTAAGTCAAAAATTATTTTTGTTATTATGAAATGATAAAGTTCCTGTTATTAACATTTTAAATATTAAGTGAGACATGCTAATATTCAATGTAGTATTTATTTGCTTAACATTAAGCTATATGTATTTTAAATGCTTTGGAGATATGAGGCAAAGTGGATGGGGCAAAGTGAAATCGTTCATTTTATTTATTTATTCAATCTTTTATCAAATCACTTGCGTATTCATTTATTAATTACTTCATCTACATTCTTCAATTGTTCATTCATTCTTTTATTTATTCATTCATTGTACCAAAAATATCTTTAATGATTGAATAGAATACATTCCATTAAAAAAATATTTTACTTTGCCTCATGAAAAAAAAAATGTGAAAAATGTCAACTTTTTTTTTGAAGCTACAAATTTATCTTCAAAAATAAAAAATGTTTCAAGGCAAGTTTCATTTTAAACACATTGTTCTTTCGTTGTGTACCGTCATTTTCAGAACAAAATTCCAACTTCTTCATTTTATAAAAACGTAAGCAATCTTAACTATTTCAATTTGCCCCACATTCCCCAACGTCTTTTAATTCTTACTTAAAAAAAATCGTAACTAGTTGTAATTTTATTGCATATTTTATTTAGCTCAATGCAATATGATATAACTCTATTGTAAGCTTAACATCTTGTTTTTCGAAGAATTATGTCCAACAAAAATTTTATTTTCTTACAGACGCTTTGGAAAAACATTACGTGGATTGCTTGTCTTACTTTCAATCTTTTCATCTTTATAATTCAATTTACTGGAACGCACATTTATATAGGGTGGATGTCATGGAAGATACATTTTTGTTTGACTTTGCTAGATTACTCATGACTAATTTAATTCAAAAAGCACGCATTTATTTATAAACACACGTCTAATCATATGAAATGTTTCAACAGTTTGCGCCTACTTCAATTTTTCTATAATTATTGAGCTCGAGAGGGCTATATTTGTGAGAATGACCTTTATGCATTTCAAACCTGTATTTATTGGTTGAGTTAGTTTATAACGCCATGAAAGTCCAATCTTACTGGAAAAATACACAATACATGATTCAGAGAAAAACTGAAGTTGATTTTGGCAAAAATGCTATAAAAATAAGTGTTCAAGTTTACTAAGGGTGCAGATCTTCACCAGTTGACGAATTAGTGACCATTATCGAGTCAAGTATCGAGTTAAGTTAAAAATTAAAATTACTTAAAAGCTTTCACTCGTAGGGGAAACTAGGGAGACTTGACCCAATTTTTGTTTTTTATTTTCCTTTTTTTTTTGTAGAATAGTTAGAACGAAATAAAAAATATTTATAAATAGTTTGTCGTTTTGTACATTATTATGGGTAAAAATAATAGCATAAGTGTAAGTAGCGAAGTTACGAAAAAATTATTTTCTTCAAGTCTGCATATATGTCAAGTGTCCCTAGATCTAGGGAGACTTGACTCAACACTTAGGGTGATATGACCTACCTTCATGAATGTAAGATGACACATAGATACTGAAATCATAAACGCAGGCTTGGTGGTGTTTTTTGCTTTAATAAGTGATACTGAAGTGAATAAACACATGTTCACTATTTACGTGAAGTGTTACACATTTTTTTTAAATTAATCTTACCCCTTTTTTAAAATTAATCTTACCTCACATCAGCAAAAACGTAGTTTAATTCAAAACTTTATCAGCTTAGACGTAAACAATATTTCAGTTATTTTAATAAGTAACAAATCATTAGGAGTAAAGATTATTAGTATTTTAGTTATTTGTCATTATATATATATATATATATATATATATATATATATATATATATATATATATATATATGTTACGGCCAAAGCCCGAAATCGGCCAGTTCGCGAATTGGCTGGCCAATTCGCGAACTGGCCAACATTATCGGAAACGTACCGGCCAAAGCCCGAAATTTTCTTCATTTCGGGCTTTAGCCGGCCAATTCGCGAAGTGGCTATGGACGATCGGCCAAAGTACGAAGAGAGAATCCAAGACCAGATTGTGTTTCACTGTTCAAAATGTAGCATTTTAAAATAAGTACTTTGGTGCACAGTTTTTTTTTTCTTGAAGTTCACTTGTTTCACAAACGAGTTCAAAAATAAGGAATACTTCTGTGTTAAAAATGAACTTATAACACATAAAAATATGATCTCGTGTCATTCTGTTGCTATATTAAAGCCATAATAGATTATTATTCAGTGACAGTAAATGATGTAACAATGTGATTGCGGATTGGATGGGATTTGCGCCCTTCAAATGAGCGAATTACATTAAATAAATGCGTTGTGTTAAGTGTGCGAATACAAAAGTAAATTGAGGCAGTGAGAAGCAAGGGAAGTAAGTGGACATTTTCAAGTTTTGAGCAAGACGACTATAAAGATAACGTCCTAGGTAGGCTTTCATGGATTTTTTTTTTCTAAATCATGCTGTACAGCAGTACCTACCAGGGCTACTATTACTATCTCTTGCCCCAAGACAAAGGAGGGGCTCACCTTTACGCATTATCTCCAAATTTTTAATTTTGTCACATACATCCGTTTGCTTCTCACTGCCCCTATTAAATTAAGGACGATCGACAAGTCTTTTTCTGCTCCATAGATCTAATTTTAAAGATTCTAGATCATATTGTACCAAGAAATATTGTTTCAAAAGATTTTAAAGTATTTTGCAAAGCCTCAATACTAAGGGTTCATTAAGACAAACATAAAGAAAAAATAGCTTTCTTGTTAATATTATTTAAAGATATTACTTTAATGCCGCGTTTTGTCGAAATTCCCCTACATGTCCTTATTAAAATTTTATACATAAATGCCATTATGTTTATTTTAATTTACACTTAGTATTGTTTTTTCCCTTTGTAAAACAGTTCATATTTTTATGAATCAATATTTCGGAAGGGAATGCAGTCTGGAAAACTTAGCATATTTTTCTTATTTTTTTTTTCTTTTTATATTAAGGAAAGGTTGTTCTTACTGTCATAGTATTTATTTTAATTCTTCCCTTTTTTTCAAACGTTTTTACTCACTTTTTACTGCATTTATGTTGTGTTAATCTGATTGTGTGTATTTTAACTGAATTTCTTTTCGTCTTGCTGTACTTGCAATGCGGATTTTAATTTAAAACTTTTTCTTCTAGATAATGCGGAGTGATCATTTACATAAATTGTGCTGCGTATTTGAGCAAACTTCTTTTTTTTCTAAGGGGAATGAAGGAGCAAGATTTTCCTTTTGTTCTAGATACAATGTGTTTTTAATTACCTTCTTTTTTCCTGCGAGGAAGGTGGAAGAGCGGGATTATCGTTTAACCGTTTTCGTAAGAAAGGTATCATTAATCCGTACGAGTTTGGTTCGCTCGCTAATCGACAGGGTTACGGTAGCGTTGTTATTTGGCGAGTTTGGAGAAAAAACTACGGAATTTTTTCATTATTTTACATTTTAAAGCAACTGTTTATGTAATTTAATTGTTTTTCATTTAGTGAATCATTTTAAATTGCAGATATATATTATTATTTTTTTAAGTTCTCTTAAAAAGTGTATGCATTTTAGTATAAGAAAATAATTATTTTGCATTAGAGAGATGGGGTGGGGTAGATTTTCATTTATTCAAGTAACTTCCTTGAAATTCTTTGTACGGGAATTGTCATGTGGGTATAGCTTGTAATTAATAAAAGTACTCGCATAATTTTCGAAATAGCTTATCGCACCAACGCAACGGTGTGAATAGCCCGTGGGTACAGACTAATTGCACGGACTGGGCGCAAAATAGGCTAAATTTCTCCTCTTCACTATCTCGTTTTTAAATTGTCAATTCTACACAATTGAAAGCAGAAAAAAAAACATTTGTAACTTTCCAAATCTCAAACTTTTTACTTCCAACAAAGTATATATTTCAAGAAAAAAAAATCAGACATGGATATTTAATTAATTTCTAAATGGAAACAAGTCTATATTATTCGTGCAATAAGTCACTTACAAAACTTGTGCTGCCGACAATTAAATATATATACCCGAATATTTGGATTCTTATCACTATTTTATGGCTATTTTTTTTAGTCATAATTGATTTTGAGTTGGAAATTTTCTCTGAGATAAGGTTTTGTAAAGATTTTTTGAAGTTTCTAGAGTAATAGAAACTAATGATCATACATCTACCCTTATTGGAGGGCAAGGGTGGTTGAGGGATCTTAAATAGAATTCTAAGGAGGGGAGCACACAACAAATTCCTTACTTGTCATTAGGTTTGGTTTCGGAATGAAAATTATACTATTTAAAATTTGTGTCGCAAACACTGAAAGGTTGAGAAACACGACCTTATGTTTAATTTTAGCTGGGTCGGTCAAGTATTATGTAAGCAGAAAGGAAAGATCCCGCGGGCTACTTATTTTCTCTGACAAGAGGTGAGGGGCCACAAAAATTCTAAGATAAGCATTAAATAACGAAGCAGTTACAGTGCAACAACAAAAAACGTGGGGAAAGAGTATCCTGTGACGTACAAAATATCATAAAATCTTATGAAAGCAAAAGGGGAAGGGAGTATAGCGTATGTTTATTTTTTCTCACAAGGTGAGAGTGGGGAAGGGGGTAAAAAATGACCAAAAGTTGCTTAGACAATACTTGAATGACTCCTTATTAGCTATCGAATATGATTTAAACTGAAAGTATTCACATATAGAAGTGCAAATATGAGAAATACACATTCATAGCTCCGTCGAAGAACTAACGGCAAGTAAAACGCGATCAAAGTTTTTAATAACCATTGGCAGCACCTTCTCAGGGGCGTGGTAGCATCCTCCGAGCCCGACGAGATGCCATCATGTCAGCCTAATCCAAAACTAGGGGCCCAACTTGGAATCAAAGTAGTATAAATTTTCCTGGTGTTGTGAGGAGGGGGGGGGGGGGCAGGTGACAATAATGACAAGGGGCTCGATTTGGCTCTCGGCGGCCCTGGACCAACCTCCTTCCTAGTTTCTATCACTTGCATGCCCCGCCGCCCCGCCGTACCTTTGGAAGCGACAGATATGTCAACTACCTGTCAACCTAAAATCTACCGTAATCATTTCGGGCTTTGGCCAAGGATTCACGGCCACTTCGCGAAATGGCCAGCCAAAGTAGAAAATGCAATATTAATTGCAAGTATTTCGGGCTTTGGCCAAACCTCTTGGCCAGTTCGCGAATTGGCCAGCCAATTCGCGAACTGGCCGAACTTCGGGCTTTGGCCGTAACATATATATTAAACCAAAATATTTTATTCATTCATTAAGTCAAAAAGAAAAAAAGATCAGGTCTTCATATTTACAATATTAGAGTTATTGCTGAAACAAAATATTAATCATTAGGCCTAAATAACAATACTTTAGCTATAGTCCAGTCAATAGATACATTTTACCTTACAAAAAATGGGGTCAAAGATTTTTTTTTTAAATTTGTACATATTGATGCCGACATGGGAAAACCAAGTTATCCAACACGAAAGACCCCGGGAGAACTTTTGGGGGCCGAAAAACCTCAAAAATTTATGACTTTTTTTGTTTTTTCCAAAATATCTCCGAAATGGTTCAACTTAGGAAAAAATATAAAATACAAAGTTTAAAGAACATTAAATTTCCTACAACTTTCGTATTTACAACTTTTTTGTAGCACAAATAACAAACTTACTATAGCTCTTTGAAAATAGGCAGTTTTCCTCCACTCCGCAAAAAAAAGCATTCACACCGAAAACAAAGCGTCACAATTATTAGAACTCGAATAGAAACTTAAGTTTCAAAGAGTTTATCGACAGTTTGAGTTTCCTGCTCCTTCTCCACTGCTCACGGACTAACATTTCCGGTCTGACAGGGGTAATCTTCATCAGACTCCAATAACAGATGATACATTGCAGTTTGTAACTGGACTACACATTATATACATTCATTTGAGGCATATAATTCGTACATTCTAGTCTAATTATTACAAACAAAAATGCGATCTTTAAATATTAATGTGTAGGAATGAATATTAGGCAGCTAATAAGCAGAGCCCGACTAACTAAAAGGGAGGCCCAAGGGCCCATAATAATTTTGAGGCCCCTGAAGACTATTATTTTAAAAATGTGTGTATTTTTTGTATAGTTGTAATTCTATGCATAATTCTTTAAGTAATTTGGGGCCCCTTAGGAAGAGGAGGCCTCAGGCCCAGGCCTAGTAGGCCTGTGCGGTAATCAGGCCCTGCTAATAAGCAAACAAACAACACAATCATACATCCTATGTTGATACAATAATAATAATAAAGCCTCCCCCCACCGCTCATGAACCAATATTTCGGATCTGATAGAGGTAGTCTTCATCAGATTCCAATATTATTTGATTTATATTTCAGTTTGTAATTTAATTACATAATCTACACATTAATTGAAAGCACATAATTCGTACCATCTTTTCTAACTATTACAAGCGAAAAT
This sequence comes from Uloborus diversus, assembly GCF_026930045.1. Taxonomy (NCBI): domain Eukaryota; kingdom Metazoa; phylum Arthropoda; class Arachnida; order Araneae; family Uloboridae; genus Uloborus; species Uloborus diversus. The sequence goes on along the minus strand of NC_072731.1, from coordinate 23,524,209 downwards.
GCGATAATTGAATATAAATGTAAATTAATAAATATTAGGGTGCTAATAAGCAAACAATAGACACAATAATGCACAAATGAAGGTACAATAGTAATGCGTAATGAACACTTTGAAAATATTCTGCAGAAACTGACTTTTTAAGGCATGAAAAACCCAAAAGAATTACCTTTCAAAATGAAAATCGAACTGTGGAAGTTTAATACGTGCATCTAAATTACAGGGAGATTCATTCGACCTTAAAGCAAATAGAGAAAAGACAACAAAATACGTTGTTTATCTTCTTCGAAGCCGTTTTGAAGGCCAAGGTTCTCCTTGTTCAGAATCTGTAAGGGGTAGAAAGAATCTGTGGTCCTTGAATTGTTCATCTCCTTGTTTGTGTGATTCCAAAAGCTCCTAAGACAAATCATCTTCTGCAGTCTCATCCAAAGATGAAATTTGTGCAACATTTTCTCAATTTATGCCACTGCAGTGTTTGCACATACTGAAGCATTTCAAACCCACCTTGCAACAAGAACAGGCTCTAGTACAATTTTTCTTGCTGGTACAATAAGATATAATCTTCAAAAGAAGTTGAGGAGCTGAATCACTTTTCAAGTCAACAGGCTATAGACCTTGCATTCTGTGTTCCCAACCCCATTTCCCTAGATCAATTATGTTGCCCAACCAACTTAGAATTTGCTGGTTGCACCAATATGAATGATAACATCCAGCGTTTTTTTTTTCTTTTTTTTTGCACACTGCAAAATTTATTTTGGCTCTGTATACTGGTTTTATAAAAAGATTAAATCGCTAAGTATCCAAAGATAGGTTCAAATACCTTACGTCACCTGCTTATAATATTTTCAAAATATTTTCTCCAGCTGCAGCTACGGCATCATGATGACTGATTGGATCCATAAATACTTCAATAGCTTCCGAAATTTCAGGAATTTTTTTGACTATGTTGCACAACTTAATTTTGCCTTGGCCAAAGATTGCCGATGTCGTATCACACCCGCTAAACGCATAGATAAAAGGAATATTGCTGATGTCAAACTTAAAGGATTTAGTGGGGAAAAAAAACAAATCACAAGTATTCCCTCTTCCAGGTTTTAAAAAGAACAAGTTGCTGAAAGGCTGTCCTAAAGCTGTCATCAGCACCAACAGATCCATATCCTCACCCGCTATAACAATCTTTTCAATTTCCTTCACTTTTGAAAGAACAGTAAGTCGGCATCTTCTTGAACCTGCCTGGCTTCAATGTCACCCTCTTCGAAATACGTCTTAAGAAGTTGGATAAGACGATTTTTGTTGTTATAATTTGCCAGAAATCTTTCTTGGGGAATTTAGCTTACCAAGTTAGGTTAAACCATTACTTCGAAGGAAGAGATTGATTGCTCATTGAAATAGCATTTGTGACAGGTAGTGTGAATTATTACTTCTTTTAAGTCCTTCAAAAATCGCTGATGATCTTCATTTTGACTTTTTGTACTGCATCTCTGAAGATTTCCTATTATTCCCTTCTCCTTCACAATCCTTACTACGCCTTCATTCAAACTGATTTTGCAAATATAAAAAAAAACATCTTGGTCAGGCGTAATCATTTCTACAAAAAAAATTGTAATACAGAACACACAAATTGATAAAACATACTCTTGCTCGTACTCTGAAATGACCAATACGCGTTGCTATTGAGTCAATACATCGCATTTGGAGAAAAAAAAGGGATAGAATGGGGGTGTTTTGTTTATGTCAAAGGAAACAGAGGCTGATTTACCCTCAGCTGCGAAAGACAAATCATTTCCAAGGTCAGGCAGTCGGTGTTTCTCCTTTTTTCCTTCGTTTTCCGATGCGCCTTTACGAACTTTGCTGAGGGGTTCAGAAAAAGTGTGACTTTCAAGAAGTTGTAACTCGCTTGCTTTTCATGCTACAAAAATGTTGTAATGACAAAAGTTGAAGGAAATTTAATCTTCTTCAACATTTACATTCGAAGTTTTTCTCTAATTTTAACCATTTTTGAGATATTTTGGAAATACCGAAAGAAGTCACAAATTTTTGGGGTTTTTCTCCCCCCAAAACTTCTCCCGACGTTTTTCGTGTTGGATAACTTGGTTTTTTCATATTGGCACTAGTATATACAAATTTTAAAAAAAAATCTTTGACCCCATTTTTTGTAAGGTAAGCCTGTTTTTTTCTACCTATTGACTGGACTACTATTCAGAAACAAAAATTCATTGAAAAAACGTCAAATTATTCTTTTGGTCAAGCCTCCCTAGCAGAGTTGGCCGAATTGGACCCAATTGGGTTGGACCCAATGGGTTTTTTTGAAAAAACCCATTTAAAAAAACCCATTATTTAGCCCACTTTGGGGTTTTTTAAAATTTTGTGAGAAGTTTTTTAAAAAATTAATTAATTTAAATACTTTCACAATTTAAACTTCTTTTTTATTTGTTCTTCACCACAGACAATGAACATAAAAAATGAATTTTGAGCTTTAATAGTATTTCTTAACTCTTAATGGCATTAAAAATATACTTCAAAGATTTTAAATAAATGTATTTAACTTTTTTCTTTAATTGGTCAATACATAACTCGAATTATCTTGACCAAGTCCTGTCACGTCTGATTTTCTCAATATTTGTAGATTTTACAGAGGAAACTAATCTAGTTAAAAGGCTTTCATGTAAATTATTTTCTGCTAACCAACATGTCACAAATCTCGAATAAACAAGGTATATCTTTTAGAAATAAACAGGTTTTACAAATGGTTGGATTTTTCAAACGGTCGACAGAAAACAGAACAGGTACAATATTTTCATTATTTTGCAAAAAAGGTTAATATTTCTTACCCTGTACACAGAAATAGAAAAACAGGCAACATAAAATTCAAAGAAATGTCTTGATTAAGCTGGAATTCAGTAAAAAGGGATTTAAAAACCAATTGAGGTTCTACAGTAGTTTTGCATAACAAAATGAAATACTATAAAGTAAAATGCAAAAAAAAAAATGTAGTAATTAAAAACGAACAATAGATTTTATCACTCGAGAAGTAACTTTGCCTTATCTGTTGGTAATAATGAAAATTAAAAAATCTGAAACTTTAACATTCTTGGGATTTTTCTTCTTTTATACTTTTCTTCAGAAAACTCTGAATTTGAACTAGTTTTCCAGCTTTTTACCCAAAGAAAATTTTTGCACTTTGTCCATATACTTACGCTACAATATGCTACAAGTACCTCACATTTCCCCTAAAAAAAGACAAAAAAACCCACATTTCTTTTAAAAAACCCAACTTTAGTTGGGTTTTATTTAAAAAACCCCAAAAAACCCTGGGTCCATGGGCTTTTTTTAAAAAACCCGGGTTTTTGCCAACCCTGCTCCCTAGTTAGTTTGGGTAAAAGCTCCCTAGGTAGCTTTCTTTTGTTTATCCCAAATTTTTAGCAACTTATCAATAAAATCAAATCATTAGGCCTAAGTCACAATATTTCAGCTTTTGATTAAAAAAAATCACTGAAAAAGCATCGGCATTAAACAAAAACATTAAACTAGTCTTTGGGTTAAGTATCCCTAGTTAGCTTGGGTCAAAGCTCCCTAGATAGCATTCTTTTGTTTACCTTAATTTTTTAGCAACTTAGATTAATGTTGTATAAAACTACTGCATACAAATGTATAGCTAGAAAAGTACATGTATGCTTTTAAAATTAATTTCCTTCAAAACAGAAGTTTAAAATTCACCAATTTCCAAAATCACCAAACATTACTTGAAAGGTGCAATATCATTTAACACTGAATTTCTTGTAAACCAATGAGAATTCTGAAATGGAATCACCCTGCAAAACACTGTTGTCTGATTGGTCAACCAATAGTATGTCTAAAATTTCCCCTAAATATCCTTTTCATGAAAAAAATCCCCATGGTTCAAGTCTCCCTATGGATCAAACCTCTCTAGTTTCCACTCCTAACTGAGGAAAATCTTAATAACCATTTGCATCAACTAATATATTAAAGGTGTGGTTCTTATTAAAATGTTATAAATGCCCTGGTAATCTATAGAGAAACAATTTTTTCTAAGGCAGTTTTAACTGAAAATTTTAAGCATTTATACTAAAATTATGTTTACCATTTTTTTTAATTTAATTTTAAAAGGAAATATTTTCCCCCTAACCATCGATAAAAGTTAGCTTTAATTCTTTGCAGTCAAAAGTTTATTTATTTATTTATTTATTTATTTATTTATTTTTTGAAAGCGTCAATGAAGAAAAGTCGTTATTTAGTTCTCCTTGGAACATGTTCAAATGTTACCGGAAATATCGAAAAATCTGGGCTAATATCTGGCGAAAATCTTTCCCTTTTACGTCATTGAAAGTGCTTAATTTTCCCTTTACTCAAAGATTTTCTAAAATAAAGTTTTAACATGAACATCATACAATATGAATATTGATTGTATTTCTAATCTCTTCAAAACTGGCTCCAAGTGAAGAATTCAGAACTCTTTGAACTACTTCAGATTTGTATCGAAAACTAATATTGCATACATATTGCGAGAGGCAACGCGTCAGATCGAATTGGCTTATAATTAAAGCATAGGGAAGGTTTTTTTCCAACTTTTAATGCAATTGGATTCATTAAAAAACATTAAGTTGGCAATTTTAACATTCCTTTTTCTCAGTTGTGGCAAAATTTACTCGTATAATGAATTCTACCGCAGTTCAAATAGATTTCATGGAGTAAGAACATAAAATCGATGACTTAGACTGTAAACCAGCTAAATGCATATAATGCGAAAAATGTGAAATGAACTTTTTTTTTCGTTAAATTTGTTGTGACTTCAAACTGCATCAGATGAAAAAATGTGTTATTCGAAAAGTTGTCGAAAATGAGAAAATTGCTGCATATTTCTAAAATATAAAAATAAATTAAAAAAAAAAAACACCTTGGCAAGCTTTAAAATGACTGCAGCATTTTCTGCTACAAGCCACTAAAATACGTTCTATCCTCATATATATAGTAGCCAATTCACGAATCGAATAACGCTCTGACGTCACCAACAATGAAACTCGCGCCATATGATAAATAGATTTTTTTTTTTTTTGTATTTTTGACATGCTGGGAAATGCTTTCTTTTGAAAAGACTGAACTGAATCCGGTAACTAAACTGTTTTATTGGTAAGAATGTCATTTTAGGAGCTTTAAGAAACAAAAAAGTGGTCAACAAAGAACTCTATCTACTGGAGCTTAAGGCCCATCCACTGGAGTTAAAATTTCAACCACCAAAATATCACCAAACATGCAATTGCTTCGTTCAAATTTAGAAGCAATTTTCACCCGTCATACCTCGATAAGCGATTTTCAAATATTATGATAGTAATAATTATAATAATCATACTAATAACAATGATAGTGATGATAATTCTTTGTATTAACTCTTTGTATTAGTAATTATAATGCGTAAATATCATTAAATATCTCTATTGACGCGAGCAGTCACATGTCCCGCAGACTATTAAACTTTATTACATACTATTTACCAGAATTAGTGTTTAGTGGTCTCACCCTGGTGGACCACCAATGATTTCGAACTGTGCTTTTACTTACATTTGTTTAGGGACGTGTATTGCGAATGAATAGTTTTCAAGAGTTATTACATTTGAATTTTACTCTGGATCGATTGCTAAAAACAGTTCATTTCGTCATTCAACAGTTCATATTTTAGATAAAATGCTGGATGAGCAGCCAACTGTTCAGTTTTCATCTTGTACACCTGATTTCAGCACACAAGGTGATTGAAATGGAAAATTGTTATTAGCTATCATCTCATCTAACTTTCAGTCAAGTGGTCTTCTATCGATTATAATGGGAAATCACCGCAATAATGGTAAAAGCCAAAATGCTGAATTTGGAGAAGTTTCCTAACAGCCGTCTAATACTTCATGTACACTAGAATCAGCAGTCTATGTGTGGTCTGTTGCTCTCATACTTTCTTAGCTGTTATAGTGATAATTATTGATAAGAAGTACCGCTGCACGTACCGGTAGGCACTCTTACAGCAAGAAATCATTCAAGTGCGAAATAGAGAAATGGATGAGTTCTTTTAGAAGATTTATTCCAGATGAGAAATAAAGAAGTGATGAGTGCTTGATTTGAAACGAGGAGGTAGATGTCGATGATTTTTATCTAAACAATTTGCTAACTTACAGATAGTCAATAGTTTTAATGAGATTTCAGGAAGTTATAAAAACCTTCTCCGACGAAGATAATTTTTCGAGAGGAACTGTAAAGACTTGAATATAGAAACAATTTTTGGTGAGAAAGCAATTGCAAGATTGACTAACTTTTGCTTACAAGTAGAGAATTAATCACTAATCTATCTCTACTGTCTTTGGCATAAGACAATTAACTTTTACTTTTTATGTGACAGATATCATGCAATTGTATCTATGAAGTAATCAAATAGGGATACCGTCAACTAAACCTGAATGTAACACATGCCTTAACAAATACTGAGCGTCAGAATACCGTGGCAGCTAATTTTAAGGATTGCGCTTACAAATTTAGTGATAAAACGTTCTGAAATGTAAGCCCTGTCATCATTCAAGGATTATTTGCAAAATCTTTTTAGATAGCTTAAGATTAAGAAGTACAAAAAAAAGTGAGAAAAGTAAAAAAATATTTTAAAATATTATAAACGCAAGTTGAATGTGTTTACCAATTTAAGCTCAGATCTTTTAGAAAAGTGATTTTACACTTTGTAGAAATCCCAATATGTCAAACTTTTAAAGAAAAAAATTGATTCCGTGATTTTTTCCCCCCTTGTTGGCTTCTACATTTGCCAGCATGATTTTACCATCTATACATCTTCCGTTACCTGCCTGTCATTTGTCTACCATCAATGTTCTAATTAGCGGCGTTCCAATCATTAATGGTGGAATTAAATGCGGTCAAAAGGGATAATATCTAGAAAGTGTTCTACAAAATAAGCCTCTTAACCCTCAACGGAAGACATCCTTTTGTGTACCTGTCACGTTGCTTTATTCCGGAGCGTATTATAGACTTAGCCGTTGCCCTTGGTCCAATAGCATATCGACAACTGGATCCTTCTCATAATGTCTGCGGCATCCTTTATCGACTACACCTTAATCTGATTGGCGGAAAGAGATCGATGGTCTACGTGAAAGCACCTGCGTTCCCTTTCGAATGCAGTGTCGTTTAAGTCCAGCTCAGAGGTGCATGCATATTGTGTTCATGGACTTAACTAGGCTATTAATTACGGCGTGGCTTTGTTGAAGTTTTAGAATGATAGCAGTTTGTGGTTGGATCATGTGGTTTTCCTAATCTTACACTAATAACGGCTATTTTGAGAAACATATTCCTCCTTCAGCCCTTAATTTTAATATAATTGTTGTTTTTAACTACGAGTATGAGCAAGTAAATGCATATCATTGCGAAATAAACAAAATTTACGTTGTTAACTAATTTTTCAGATGAAGGTCTTAATTCATGCAATAACTTTTTCCGTTTCATTCAAGTAGCATATATGTATATTTTTTCTGATGTATCTACAAAAGCGAAAGGAAAACGGAAATTAATATTTTAGTACAATAAAATTGGTTCATTTCGTGAATTATTTTTCCTTTATTTTCTATTTTCTTTCTTTTTTATTATTTTATAGAATCAAATTACATTTACGAATTCCTCTGACGAAAACGATTTTGAAACTCTGTGCAAACAAAAATAAGAACTGTTCACTCAATGGAGAATGTTCATCGATCCACTCTTTATTGAAAACCTCATGAAACTATTGCTCTTATTTAGTAGAAGACAACGTTTGACTATATATCTCGAAAAAACTCCTTTTAAAGCGAAGGTTTTGCAAAAGTTTCGTTTTCATTTCATGCATAAAACTAAGAAAAAAAAATGTTTTTTCCTAAACACACTGTTTTGCTTATCAGGTAGTGTGAAGGGGGAAGTTTGTTTCAATAGTGCTCGTCAATGCGCACAGTGTTGCAAGTTTGCATGAAGAGTAGCCGATTGGGCTACATTCTGCCATGCCTGACGAACTACAATAGCTGTGCTGCCTAGTCTTTGAGAGACTTGACATGTTAGCAAAAATTGGAAAAATAATTCTTTATCTCCTAGATGACTCAAATAATCTGTAAGGACATTTAATGGGTCAAAATAACCTCGTTTTCCGAAATTACTCAGTAAAATTTATTCTCTTTAAAGCTATTTTAGCGTAGTACTAATAATTTATTTTATCCAAACTACATTCGGATCCCGACTTACGCGAGGGATGCGTTCTAAGACTCCTCGAGTAAGTCGAAGTTTCGCGTTGTAGAAAAGTGTTGCGTATATGACTTTTTTTATTAACATACCCAATCATTTTAGACATTCAAGACCTTTTAAACTGTTTTTGACCATTTGTTAACTATATATTACCGTTTCCTACATAAACAGCAGAATTTTTACCGTTTTTAAAAAAAAGTTGTATTATTCAATATAAAATACTGTTACGATGCACAAAATCAATGATCAATGGGAGAGAGATATATAAAAATAAAACAGTGCGGTACGTACAGTATGTAGTAATAATAAAGCACTGCACTGTAATAGTATTTTACAGTAGATACAATAAGTTACATTTATAACTTAAAAATTGAAGATGATGATTCATCCTGCGCAATCTGATCGTCATTCTAATATATTTTTACATACCGTAGCTTCGCATTTACTTTTATAACATTTACATTTATGGTCCTGGGACCCCCTAGACTTATATGGATTGCCTTATCTTGACTTTTAATTATACGTATGAAAGATTCACCCCATACCTTAATTGTCGTGCTACCTTCGACCCACTTTCTAGTTGTTCAAGTTTATCAAGAATCTTTACCTTTTCTTAAATTGTTGCAAACTTTCGCTTTTTGTTTCCATCTTCAAACTTTAGAAAAGCGTGCCTGTGTGCCACAATATTTCATCACCTTTTATATTTAGAATAAATAAATGAAAAATGAGGAGTGGTGATACATGCGCACTAACAATTCTATGTTTATAGACGGAACTTGAATGTGGGAACTTGCACAGTCAGTGATGCTGAAAGGATGAAAGTACATTCACGAATTAATGATTAGTAGTCAATAACAAAGCCGAAACTTAGCATCACGATTCCTTTCCAAATATTTTCGTGTTGCGAGCGAGAAATTCGCTTTAGCTCTAAAATTCGTTGCTCCAGAGAAACTCACGTTATAGCCATTTCGCGTAAGTCGGATCGCGTTGTAGCGGGAGTCGACTGTACATGTGCTATAGTCAATCTATTATGTACTGTTCCTGAAAAAGAAAGTTCAAGTCATTCTTGAGAATGCATGTAAAGGAACTCCCGTTAACTCGAACTACCAATTACTCGAAGGTTTTAGCAGGTAGCTTGGGACTTCGAGTTATCGTGAGTTGATTGTAGCACAGGCGAACTAGTGATTTATCACTAACTTTGGTTGACATAGGAAAGTTGAAGAAATTTTATCAAAAAGAAGATTGAAGCTGGAAGTCAATAGCAATTTTACGAATCTCACAAATTTAGCTTGCTTTGAGCGGGGTTTGCTCGTTAAAAGCGTGTTATGCTCCCATACACTTAACATTGTACCAACCAAGTATTTATTCTTTCCTCGCAAAATCCGGATTCTCATTAAATCAATGCTTGTTATAAGCGAGTTTAATTGTATACCAAGCACCATAGAAGGTGTAGCCTCAGCAATGAAATAATTTTATTTTTGGTTGTACGTTCAGTCAACGTAACACACTACAATGAAAGATCTTAGGGACATTCAATTGTCAATCTATCTGGTATCTAAAAACGTTGCTTAAAAACGTACTGCTCAAAAAATTGGGTCTCTGTCGTTTTCGAATAAATATTATACTTTCAACTTACACGAGAAAAACGGAAAAGAAACATTTTTTCCCCTCGAAAAATATGGGGCACAAAAAATGTCCAGAAAATACATATCTCAAGATAGGGTACGGTTAAAGTGTGAGAATAAATGGGCGAATAAATGCGCATGTTTATGAAACAGATCTGGCAGCAAGAAAGAGAATGAAATTCAAAACAGTGGAAAAGGGAAAAGATCTTCTGCCAAGAAAAATATACAATACAGGAAGGAAATATTATTCTCTACTGTGGAATGGCAACGGGAGGTAAGCTAGGTGCGCTTTTCGAATGCTGTCTGGAAAAGAAAAGAAAAAGGGGAAGAATGAGATATGAAGAAATAAAAATGCGATAAAATATGATTTCTCCTGCCGGAAACCTCTGCCAACGATTCGCAATTTCATTTTACGGTTCCCTAAAGTTGGGTTGGTTTGAAATTTTGCAATGTAACGTAAAATTGTGCACTGCTTTTAAAGCACAAAAAAGTATCGGAATTGTTTTAAAACATTGTATTGTTTACGACGAGTCACCTCTATACAAGAAAATTATGCAGTTATGTTTCGATGAATATATTACTTTCTTGAAACGTATGTCGCGGAAATAGAATATATACACACGCACGTGCATAATGAATACATACAGTTTACCTCCTTTAGGAGACATCCTCAATTAAGGGATACCTGTATTTAAAGGCCATTTTTCCTGGTCCCAGTATCTTTGAATAGAGACCACTATGTATTTGCCTCCGATTAAGGGACACTACGTTTAAGGGACAGTATCAGAGAATAGATACAAAAAGTTCATGCATAAATTAATAAAAACTACTGAATTTATTGTACTTCAAGGTTCACTTTTGTCTAAAAATTTACTGGCCGAAATTTGACATCGACATGTACAATGAAGCAAGTTTTCCTCAATTTCTTGATGCATTATAAATTTCTTGATTTTAAATCTCACTAACTTATTCACGTACGCTCAGCTGCGACGGAGAGTGTACGGCCCATGACTAAGGAGACATAGAAAACTTTGTGTAGAAAACTTGAAATGTGTGTACTAGATATGTCTTACTTTACATTGCATTCCATTATAAATTACAAGGCCATCAAACAAATTCATGTAACGAATTACTTCAAAATAATTCCTGTATGTTACATAAATTTGCATCGTCAAAATGTTAATTAAATATTAATTATTAAGAAAATAAATTTTGAAATTTTAACTATTAAAAGAATACATCTTGTAATTTCAGTAATTATAGAAAAAAATTTATAAATCAATTTTAGTATTTTATCTCAAATAAAATTTGAACTATCGTAATGTGTGTACATAACATGTGTGTGTGTGGTTGTGTGTAAATCTAAATTTGTAAGTAGTGCAGATTTAAAACTTGTCAGACATTAGTGATCTGGGAAGGTTTGATGTCACTGGAAGGGAAGGGGAAAAGTGAAATAGGAATGTCTTAATATAGATTTTGCATTTGTTAATTTGAAATGCGTACATTTATCTACATTCAGTTAATCATCGTCGTGTTGTTTTTTTTTTTTTTTGAGCAATCACGATTGCTTATTGTTCTCATTTGACTGTTTTGAATTCCTATGATTTTATTTTTCCCCCGCCTCCCTGTGCAGCACCACCGTCGACCGGCCCCTCCCGATGCTGCTCCTCTAGCGAAAACCGTCTCCAGGTTGCTTCCATATCCTACACACACACGCATACATACACACCTACACACACACACATATCCACACACACTCAGGCCCGCACACAGACACAAACACACGCCTACATACACACACATATACACACATATCCACACACACTCAGGCCCGCACACAGACACAAACACACGCCTACATGCACACACACACACACACACTCGTGATTGTGAAAAACAAAAATTTGAATTCCAGATGTAAAAATTCAAATTAATTTTATTTATTTATTTATTTCATTTTTTTGAAAATGTGAAAGACCACGAATAAGCCGCCCGTGGATAATCGGGAGTTTACTGTAAATATATAACCTAATTGCGATACAAGGATTTCTCCCTTTAACGTTCTTTAAAAAAATTTCGCAATGTTTGTTCGAGTTAAATGTGCTCGCAGGAAAGTAGGAGAGAAATTAAATTTCCGTCACGCAAAATTCTAGTAGGGCAATAATAATAATTGTTTCCGCTTTGCGCTTTACAGTAAACCCTTCCGTTGCTGCTTGTGAATGTGAAGGAAGACTGCATAAAATACTACAGCTTTCAAAACAAAGGAGTGCACAGAGTAAACTTTTGATGTGTTGATTTTCTTAGCGAAAAAATATAATGTTTTTGTAAAGAAAAAAAAAAGGTTATTTTTTCCCCTCATTCTCAAAAGCAAAATAGTAGAATTAAACTAAGCTGTGTTACTATGCATAATATTTTATACAGTAGTCTCGACGGTAAAATAGTGGACATAATTTAACGTCTGCGAAAAGTTTTATGATTCGTATTCGTTGAATGAGTATTAAAAAGAAAACAAGAGTATTTTAATTTAACAAAGTTTGTTTCGTCAAAAAAAAAAAAAAAAACATTAAAATGAACCATGCAGTATTCTGCATTCAACTGAATTTTCGCGTCTTGAATTCGAATAATGTTTTTTGCAATCAAGAATTGCGATGGGACCCTACGCGTTAAGTTTGTTGTTTCTGCAAAAGGAATGGAATGGAAATGGCCAAGAAATTTGCACCCGTCATAGTATAACTGGTGATTTTTAAGCATAGGAAACGTAGGGCATATCCATACAAAAAAAAAAGAAATGATGATTAGGATGCGATAATGAAGTTTTTATGGCCGATATCCACCAGTTTACTTATTATAAAGATTATTTACAGCCTATAAGGTAATGTATTTTCATTTCTTGTCATTCTTAAATGATGGGAGTTAATAATCTGGAAATTTTGTATGTAGATGAAGTTTTGCTCTGTAAGTTCATCTGTGTTGATCTTTTTCCTGAAAAAGCGTAATTTTACTCCCCTTCTCTTTTAAAAGTCAAATCTGCTTAAGGTAAGCCATGAATGAACGCAAACGATCTGTAACCATGGCGACAAAAAATTGTTTCCTTAATTAAAGACAACGAGTTAGCTTATTCTCCTTATTATGGCAATCTGAAAAATCAGAGCAACATCAACTTTGGTCTAGTGATGATAATAAGCAATTCGTGATTGCTCAAAAAGTAACTTTCAATGAACTCAATAAAAATACTAGTGCTTAAAATCCGTCTTTAACTAATTAAGCGCATAAAATAATAGTTGAAACGGAACAAAATTTTCTACACCGGAGAAACGGTAAAGATGATAATACTTTCAGCGTCATTCATTTGAGTCATTTTTAGTTAATAACTTAAATATTTTTACTTCCTTGTGCTAAAGTAAATTTACCTAGGGCTGAATGTTTTTCTTCCTTCGTTACGTCGGTTTCGGTTTGCATATGATTCTTAAAAAAATTTATTTGCGATAAACGAAATTCTTACTTAATGATTAACATGTTTGTGAATACGTCACCCTGAGATGATAGTCAAATTTTAGTTTTGAAGCAAATGAATACTTCACTGCGTTTAAAACACACATACACAGAAAGAAAAAGTAGTTAATCAATCTTGCTATTTGCTCAAAAAAAGCAAATTTTTTTTCCGCCCGTAAAAATACCGTTCGTCAGAACTTTATGCAAAGAGCACTGTAAACCAGTCGTATCCCGGCTCAGGCATGGATGTACTTTCTCTCTCTGTTCTTGTTCTTCCCTTGTGTGAATGTGTTGCCTATCCTATGGTCCTTATGGCACCACGGCATTGGTCTGCGTTATAACAAGTTGACGCCTCAATGGACAGATTACATCAAATTTTCTATATGGAAGTTTTGGTTAGACACCGTTATAACGGGATTGGCGCTTTAGAGGGTGGGCACTTAATCGGGGTTTGACTAGTTTCTTCGCTTAACAATCGTAATTGTATTTTCGCATCAAAAAATCGATTTCAAAAGTGATGATTATTGCATGATTAAACACGGTAGAGAAGTTATATTATTTGTTAACAAAACTAATTTTTCCAAAGCATGGTGAAAATTCCTCGTTTTGTTAAAGTCTGTTTAGTTACTTTCAAATGTTTCACTGAAGACACGCCCTTAACACATCTGCTTCGAAACCAGAAGATCCAGGTCTCTAATCCCACCATTGTAGTCGCTGCATTAATAAAAGATGAAGATACCGTCCGACCACTGATGAGATGGAAAGGCTAACATCCGTTTTACAGGAGGAAATGAACTCATCTATTAGTTTTGAGGGATGGATGTGAGGTTTCGCAGATGTGCGTTAGTCTCTATCGGAAAGAGTAACATTGAACTAAGCGAAACGTGCGCATAAAATTCTTTTGTTTCCATCTCATATTCAGATAGACTCGTCTAAACCGGACGCTTGTCAATTCCATAGCAACCGTGGGCAGACAATAGTTGTGTGATAAATTGCCGAACCATCATCGAGTTTTCCTGGCTTTCATCTAGCTGATACGCAAATTCTGGGCAGTTATCCTAAAATCTTAATAGAGGAACAAGTACTGTCTAACCACGGATTGTATGGAATTGGCAGACGTCCAGTAACCCATATTTTACTATCGTCCTGTATATAGGACAGTTCATATTTATTGCATTTTGCCAAATGCTATCACATTTTTAGTTTCTGGTTTGGTATTTCTATAAACCCTATGTTTGATAAGTGATGTAGACAAAAATTGAGAGTTCAACTATAAATATTTTTATTTTGTTTTTATTTTTGAATTTCACGATTTTTTGCAGGTTTATAATGCATAATTTAATATTTAATTAAAATAATTGTGTAGAAAATATGCCAAAATCCTCTTTCAATTTTATCACTACTAATCATATACATTAGTGCTGAGTAAAATTTGCATTGATAAAACTAGTTTTAAGTAGGTTTTTTGAAGCTTTTATTAGCCGTTCTGTAAATAGGACAATGGTAAAATCCCCTGCTATGCGCGCTCCATATAAAAGTAGCTGCGCTGTTGGAAAATGGAGTGGAAAACTTGATTGCTCTCTTTCAAAACTCAATACTATGAAGTTTTCTCACAATAAGAGTTGAAAGAGCAGGTTTTTGGGGGTCGTAGGGAGTTTTTAGTTGACTAATTCATCATCCGCACTTAATACGTTGTGACGCTACCTTCTGGACTGAGTAAAAATATTTGCTGTTCAAAGTATGAACGCTGATCTCAGAAGCAAATAAATTAAAGAAAGAGTATATGTGGCATATTGAATAAGAAATTATTAACAACTGAACTAGCTATAGAATATGTAATGTCATAGGAGGATGAACCCATGAGAGTGACCTTGACTTGAAAATATTGCATCTGATCCAGATATAGTCACTGATGATAAAGGAATTCATACAAGTAATTCTAGCATTCTGTATAGTTACACTGATTTTGACGAAACACTTCTAGACTCCTTGAGCAATAAACATTTCAAAAGGAATCAACACTAATGAAGAAATGAATATATCAAAATAAAAACGGCCTAAGTGTGTACCGAAGTTTGCATAACTTTATGAATCACTTTCAAATGAAAATCGTCAGGATATTGTTGGACATAATTTCAGGAAAACACTCGTGAAACTTTTCGAGAGTGGTCGAAAATATGATGAAAGCAGTAAAGGAAAGTATTAAGTAACAATGGCTTAAGAATAACAACGATTTTTGTTTGCAAACATCAAAGTTGAAACACTTTTTGGGCATAATGTTATGTAGCGGAAATTATATAATACCCAGCGAAATGGGGAAGATGCTCCCGATAAAGGAACAACTTTGTCAAAATATGTCATGAAAACAGTTCTTTCATATCAAGCTGTTTTTACAATTTGATGATAACTCAACTATTGATTTAGATAGCTACTGTAAAGTTCGCCGAATTTATAATTTTTTGAATGAAGATTTTCAAAAAATTGGTGTGTTTTCTGAGCATTCAGCCATTGTTGAAATAATTGCCTTTTATTTTGAAAAATAGAGATGAAAAATTTACACAAATGGGAAGCTCATCAAGGTTGGTAGTAAGCTCTCGATTGTCAACTCTTTTGGTGTTACCACTTTCCATTTTATACTATACTAGCAAAAATACCCGGCGTTGCCTGGGTTAGCAATAATTATCAGAAACAATCGTTACTTGTATTTGTTTTCTGTTTTAAGTGAAAGAACTTAAATTACACCCTTTTGACGTGACTTAAAATCTAGCTTCTTCCTTATTTATAAAACTAAAGTAGCAGTAAGTAAAAAGAGCAAAATAGTATTCATTTAGAAACGAAAACACAAAATTTAAGTGTATGCAAATTTGAAGAACTCTCGAAATATGAAATTAAACTTCACATGTTTAAAAAGATTTATCAGTTAATACTTTTTTTTTACATTGAGTCGTACCTTTTCTGTATGTCTATTGAAGAACGAACTGTTAAAAAAAATGTAGCCGCGTGCCCGTGATCCCCTTAAACTTGCTTTAGTTATTTTGAAAAATTTCAATTATTGTGGAAATCGTTTTGGGATACCTTGGATAATGCTCTCCCTCCTTACTTTGTAAAACGGTATGTTACTAATTTTTAGCCTACTTTCCCAGTAAAAGTCAGAAAAAGAAGAAAAAAGCATGAAAGAAGGCTTAATGCATCTTAAAAATATCGTGAAAAACAAAAAAAAAGTCAAAAATAAATAAAATAATTAAATAAATATTGAAAAATTAAAAATTGGAAAGTAGGGTATTGAGATGGGGAAAAATGTCTGTCGGTCTGTCTGTCGGTCTGTCTGTCTGTCGGTCTGTCTGTCTGTCCCCCCCTAATAACTTTTGAATGAATAGTCCGATTCGAACAAACTTTTTTTTGTTCGAAAGATCTCGGCGAGGACACCTCATTCCCATATTTCACTTTTTGATTTGAACTATTTTTTGTTCAATTTTGAACAGTTCAAAAAAACTTAACATTAGCGCCTACGGGGAAATTCAAAGCAATTCCGAACTGTGAGGCGAATTTGCTTCAAACAAACTTTGAAGGAAAAAGCTTTTGATAAAAAACTTGTATATAAGATATCTTTTTGATTTGAACAATTTTCCGTTCAATTTTGAACAGTTCAAATCCCTTAACATTAGCGCCTATGGGGAAACTGAAAGTCAATGTAGATTCCGTACTTGAAGGCGGATTTACTTCAAACAAACTTTGTTGGAAATAGCTCTTGACGACCTACTCCCGATTCCGACTCCGAGAATTTAGGGGGACCTGACACCGACTCTGACTCCTGTTCCCGACAATTAATCGGACTCCGACTCCCCGGCTTCGACTCTGACTTCGTAGCTTTGGCAAACATTTATACACGGAGGACAAATGACTGACTCCGATTCTTGGATATTCGACTCCGACTCTTTTATCCCAAAATGAGATTGACTCCGACTCCGACTCCGCTGCTGTGGTTTTAACTGTGAAATAGTTATTGTTGATATGATTTGTTTTTATTTTCACGCTAAAGTTTTAATTTAGGTATTTAGTTTTCGGTGAATAAACTCGAAAAATATGCACAGACGATTTTTTTTTTTTTTTTGACAATGAAAATTATTTCTTTAAGTTGACATTTTATTGTTTTTTTTTATTTTGGTAAATGCATTTTTTCGTTTAAAAAATTATTTTCGGCAACAGGGGAAAAAGAAACGATTTTTTTTTATATGATGTATTTATTTTAATGAACTTATTATTATTTTTTCGTTTTGAAAGCTGTTAAAAAAATTTTTTAATGGAAAGAAGTGTATTAGCTGCTTTGTTTAAAAGGTGCTGCTATTTTATTTGTTCGTTTTTTTGAAGAAAAGTAAGGAATATTTTATTCCTAGAAATCAGCTTAAAATATTTAAAAAAATATGTTTGAAAAAATTTGCGATTTTAGCTATTTTTGAGAATATTGATCAGGTACTAGAAAGTAGTATGGGTATACGGGAAAGTAGGCTCGTCTAGTTCTAGACGGAACTTCTTGTTGTTAAAGAGATATTGTCGCTATATGCTAAGATACTTTTGGTCACCATAAAATGGCGCTAAACAATTTCATCCGTAATGTTTCCAAAATAAGTAGTAAAATTTGGCGATGGTTTGAATTTGTGCACAAAGTCACATTAATGGAAGTTTTTGTGCTGTTTACGGATTTGCCTAATTTAGTTGCTGGATTATTTTACAGTAAAAAAAAAAAAATTAAAGATTCTTTGATTGACGATATTTTGTTTACATGGTGAAAGCTGACAAACATTATTACGTAGTCTTTGACTTCAAAAACCGTGACAGTTGAAAAAACTGCCAAATGCATCCGCTACTGAAATCTCTCTGCATAAATTTTGGCAAGGTTTCTGCTGTTAGATTGGATAATGATTAAAAAATCCAATCAGCACAAATAATTTAAAAAAAAACCATTAATTACACTAAAGTTCCGTTTAAATGAAAAATAATCAACCAAATCTAGTTATTATTAGCCAATCTTGGGGAAAAAACGTTACTTTAAGATTTGACTTGAGAAAAGCCTCAAACAGTCAGACGAAGCACAAAAACATTCAACAATTCTAACTATGAACTGGGAGTTGAGATGATACACTAAATAATGAATTGGGTTGAGGAAAGCCTTCGAACATAGAACAAAAAAAGCCCATAACTCGTTTTACATACAACTTAGAACTTTCTAACAGATGCCATCTTTAGCAGAAAAATAAGCACTTTCGATGGACACATAATTTTAATATGTGCACGTATTTTTTAACCGTCATATTGGGGTATTTATGCGAAAATTTGGACAAATTAGAATAAAAAAAGAACTATCAATTGGATTTTTATCGAAGTGGTCTACAAACCTCCCCAGTACCAAAAAGAACAAACGGTGAAAGTTTCAGTCAAATCTGCCGGGTAGTTTCTGAGATCTTAGGGAACAAATTTACCAAACTCCAATTTTATATATTAAGATTAAGGAGCACAAAAAAAGATATCCGATTCTGAAAATTGTTTGGACTGTCATAACAAAACTAAAAAGATGAAAAATGAAAAGAATTACACTCGGGAAACAGAGTTAATAAATAATACAGTTGTTGATAATTTGCTGTCCATTATTAAAAATCCAGCAGGGCACAAAACATACATCTTTTTGTCTTATAATATTTTTGTTCATCTCAGAAACAAACAACTATTTGAAACAGAAACAGTAAGTTAAAATTGGAATTGAAAATGTCCCTTAGAACCATCCAAAATCTTGAAAATTATGCGATTTAAACATCCGATAGGAAATTTCACATGAAGCACTAGATCACAGCTGTTCGTTGAAATGATGGCAAAGAAGTATCACTCATCAGCAATTTCGAAGATACAAAGTTTTTCAAAAAAAAAAAAAACACAGAATAATGAAGAATTCAAACAAAAAGGAAAAATATTTCATTTTGTACAAGTGTAAAAATGGTGTGGACTTATATGAAAATCATATAGAAATATTATGCATCCATATGTAATTCAAAATGGTAACAACCGACCATAATTTCGAAATACCTTTGAAGAAGTACTGGATGCTGCTTGGAAAATATCGAAGCTGTTTGCTTCAGAAGAAGCCTTAATATGTACTGAAGCCTGTAGAAAAGTTACTATTGTTTACATGGGTTTGTGTGTACTTCTAAACTGTTTGTTCATCAAAACAAGACTCGAACCATACAGAAGAGCTTTTTGAAGCTGCAGACTCAAAACGTTTTGGTAAAAACTTCAAACTGAAAACAACACAATAAGTTGAAGCATTGTACTGAGAAAAACAGTGACAATTCATGAAAAATATTATTTAGGACTTTGCGTAGAGTGTTTTCTTCCATTTCACACGCACCAGAAAGCTTGAGTGAAAAACCAAGTATACAGTAGTGGATTGTACCATCGTCCTATATATAGGACAGCTTGTAAAATATAAACGAGTACATCTTTGGTAATGTTTAAAATTTTATGTGTATTCCTGAGGTCTCCTTAGTCTGTAATAGTAATTTTTACGAAAAATATTAAGTTTTTCATAATGTGGTAAAATATGGGTTAAGACGAGTCGATCTGAACGAGGGGGAAAAGTAAAAATATGATGCACGTGTTCCGCTCATTTGAGTGAGACTCTTCTTAATTTAGAGACTAACTTACATTTGCAAAAGCTAGCATCCCTGAAAACTAGTAGATGCGTCCATTTGCAGCTGTAAAACGGATGTTTGCCTCTCCATACAATCCGTAGTCATACAGTAAAATCAACTCTCTCTGTTTTGGTTTCCGTGCATTCTTAGGACAATGACATAACCATCTATGTATAGTTTCAAAGCGTTGTTGTTTTATTAAGTCAAGATCACTTCCTGCAACACTTTTTGCAAAGTTTTTATCCACATTTCGAGTGCATGACAGTTAGTGCTTTACCTAATGGTGCCAAGAGAAAATAATGCCATACGCAATAATTAAAATCTGGCGCATTATACTGAAAATTCAAGCACAGACAAAAATCCACTCTGTTCGTTCCGGGACGTCCAGATCGACTTATGGAACAGGTAGTGACCCGTTCGATAGCGGTCGTATTTACCTGATTATTTGACCCTCGGTCAGACACCTAAACTGCTGGTTGAACTCTTCTTGTTGGTTGGAAAAGGCTTCGACCAGTGTTTTGGCTGTCTGGTGGAAGGTTGAATCAGTCGGTAAGCACGAGAGTTAAATATTAAGATGAACCACACGCTCAAATATTCTTGCACAAGCAAACTTAAGCGTGAGTTATGGGACAAAATTGTTCAAGAAGCTGTTTAATCAAACATCGTACTTTTGAAAAATTGTTATGCACTTGCTCCAATTATCTTACAACAACATTTTTGCGCAATTTTGTTTGAGCATGTGAAGGCATTCCCACTGAATTGAAAGGGTCAAAAGTTCTTAAATAGAAACTAATTTCTGTTTGGAAACGTTTCTGTTCAGAAACTTTAACTTGGCCCTTTATTTAGCGGGACACGCGGCTAACAGGGGAACATTGTTTGATTTCATCAGCAAAACACTTTTCTACTTGGTGGCCAGAATTTGCATCTGGGAGCTTGTTGCTACAAATGCGCTGTATTACACTGTAATGGTCACTGATAAGAGTGAAACTGCAGTCTCGGGACGTCGTAATGAAGCTGGTTGTTATATGCTTGTCTTTGCGTATCATCCGCTATTAGGAGGGGGGGGGGGGTAGCTTAGATAGTAATTTCGTCACACATCCGTCCATATTAGCCCTGGTACGTATTTCTTTGTGTGATATCGAAAAAATCTCGACTTGATATGGTGCAGACCGCACCATATACCGCACATTATAAACTCTTGAACCATACAGACAAAAACAAGCAAACTATGAATGACTGTACAAGTAAAGAACAGATAAATAAAGAAATAAAATACGCTTGATTTATTTTTCTCAACATAAAATATCCACGAAAACATTAGTGGCGTTCGTTTTAAATCATCATTAAACCAATTCTGAAAAATAATGTTTTAAATACATTGCTTCCAACTCTGCCATCCACCCATTTTAGGTTCCGCGTTTAATTCAATTCCTCGTACTGAAACAATTTAAATAGTCGATTTCCGAAAAGTTTGAGCGGCCCCGTTTCCTCCGAAACAATTCTTCCACCGAGTAGATGTGAAAATAACATTTCATGTTAACGGTCTCCGGAATTAAAGTTGATAAAGAGAAATTGGAAATTCTCCTTCGGCGAGCGAATTAATTAAGCTATTTCAAAAGACTTCTACGGTCTGGGAAAGCTTTACCCGTTTCTTAATTAATGGTGACCAATGCCTTGCCCCTTTCGAAGGCATTACGTTTTAATAATCTCTGGTAAAAGTTGCATTTTCAGAGCTGTCAGCTCTTATTAGATGCTTAGAAACAATTTTTCGAACACATGAATGAGCATTTAATTTTGGGTATTTTTGTATTTAGATTTGGACTGATATTCTAACGGGAATTTGATTTCGGCCATATTTTTGCAAATTTTATTCCAGTAACGGTGTTAATATCTTAACACCTATAGGAGCAGCATCGCCGTTGTTTAAAGCTGGTCTTGTAATGACTCAAGGCAATGAAAATAGATTTTAAAAGCTCTTCGTATTAAGGTTCAATCCAATGAAAATAGGTTTTTAAAAACTTTTTGCATTATAGCTCAATGTAATAAAAATACCATTTATTCAAAGCTTGTCTTATTACGTCTCACTACAAAAAAAAAAGTAATTAAGTGAACTTTGTCTTCTAGCTGCTTAACACAATCAAAAATACAGATGTTTTATTATTAGTTGTTCATTACAAACTAGAAAATCGCCCATCAAAATATGACGATGGAAAATTGCTTCTACATTTGAAAGAAGCAATTGCCTGTTTGGTGATATTTTGATAGTTGAAATTTTAACCCTAACTCCAGTTAATGAATCTTAAATTCCAGTAGCTAGTGTTTATTGTAAGCCACTTTTTCGTCTCTTCATTCTCCTAAAATGGCAGTCTTGCCAGTAAAACAGTTGAGTTACCGGATCCAGTTGTGCCTTGTCACAATAAAACCTTTCCCTGCATGTTAAACATTAACAAAACATATTATCAAATTATCATGCCATGGCGCGAGTTTTATTGTTGATGACGTCAGGACTCGGTCATTGGCTATTATATATGTGATGATAACGCACGAAAGCAATCGGTTTGCTGACGTGATGTATAATTTCTTTCTTTTTTTTTTTTTTTTAAAGTAGAGTCTTGAAAACTCGGCACTCAATTACCCAGCCGAATCCAGAAATCTCGGTAACATTCTGGCAGCACGAAAGAACTTGGCACGAAAACCTGCTGATCGATCGACAATTTCTAGTTTCCACAAACTCTCACTTTTCAGTCTTTTTTAGGCAGAGATTTCGGATATTTACTGATGGGGTTTCTTAAGGAATCTTCTAATGAAATCTTTGCGAAGGGGAAAAAAAACTCATTAGGCTAAAAATTTAGCTAAAATTACTTTTTTAAAAGATGTTGCTACAACTTTTTTTGTTCATTGGTATAATTAATACGTTCACATTCATGCATATTCACTTATACACGATAAGTAGGTTTTACGTTAATGTACTATACCTTTTTTTTCGTTTATACACATTAAAACTTATGTTTACGCAAACGGTTTCATGTCCTGTGCAGTTGATTTTTGCACGGCGCATAAGTTTTAACATCCGTTACTTTCCGTAAGACATGGCAAGCTTTTAATCTGTATGAGGTTTAAAAATCCGCGAGCCTTAAGATAAATGAAAGATGGAGATGACGTCAAGCTACTTGGCCATTTTTTTCATATTAGCTGCTAGTAGAGTCACGATACCAGTAACAGATAAGGGTCCAGTGACAGACAGTCATATAAGTTTGGGTTTAAATAATAAGAATTGTAGGCGTGTAAAACTGATGTTGCTGAGGCAACATGAATACGGTGCAGACACCTAGTGTTATCAGAGTTAATTTTATGAGTCAGTTGGTATTTACAAGGCAGTGGTGACAGGTATGAACAGTCGCTACGATGTCAGCTGGTGCTTCATGTTCATTTAAATTTAATAAGGCTTTAGTTCTAAAAATGTTGCAGATTTCAAAGAGAAAAAGGGAATTTCATCCATTACTCATCCTTTTCTCAACCTATCTGTTACTGGGTATCATCAGGTTCTTTGGTGTCCGTTACTGAGGGTAGGATGTTTTTTCGAAATGGAGCATATAAAAATAGAATTAACTAATCCAGACCCCCCCCCCCCCAGAGCGATGTCTTAAGCATGTCTGTTACTGGTGTCGCTACCCTGCCCTTATTTATAGTACATAAAAAATACGCTAAATGAGCTTTATTAGAAAAATGTACTAAGTATCACCAAGACTATATACTAGTTACCTTACGCACATGCACAGTAGGATGAAGTGAAAAAAAATCAAAATCTGATAAACGCTAAAGTAATAGGGCGGAAAAATTGCCTTTTGTTTAGATATTTGGTCGTGCAAAAGGATTTTGACAGCAAAAAATATCTTGATGTCACTCGCGCCTTTAAGTTGACCATTATTGTTGAATTCTACAAAAAGTTACAATAAGTTCATGAAAAATATGATTTTGATAAATTTGATGTTATATTACTTAAAAGTATGCTATTTGTGTAGATTACACGCAGCATAGGATCATTTTAAAAATAAACTGTATTTTAAAGTTCCACACATGCTTTGAATTTGACCAATGTAGCGTCAATATTGCCTAACGTCGTAAGACTGCGTTCTTTGATAAAAAGTATCAGAAGTTATTTTTTGTAAAATATGGCTCTCAGATTAATTAATCCTTACATATATATACCGAAAAAATAAGTAACAAAAGCATATCTTATCTAGTAAAAAAAAATGTTAATTCTCCTCTAAACCCATAATTCGAAATGTAAAATTTACCTACGATAGGGAACAAAGGTTAAGTATAAAAACTTTAAAATATAAATGTAGCTTGCAACAGCTCACATAAGTTACACCTCGAAACAAAAGCAGTTGCTAAATAAATTTTAATGGATTTTGAGCCTACAAACGAACCACATTTCATACAAGGAACTATAGTTCGGCTGGCGAGTCGCACTATTATCTTGACTGATATATTGCGAGGTAAGATTTTGGGATTATAATATGGCTCTAAGAAATCCATCTCTCTTAGACAAAAAACTGTGGTTGACGCTTCTTTGTCTAATTTTTCGCATCGTCTGACTGCTTTAGTATAACGTAAGATTTTGGAAATCGTATAATTCAGTAGGTATGCCATCAAGCACCATTTCTTTAAAATTTTTCTCTGACATTTCTTTTTGGAAGATCTGAGTTTTCCCTTCTCCGCCTATCAAAGAACCATATTAGTCTCTCAGCATCGAAATTGAAAAATAGAATTGTAAATTTTCGTTATCGAATCGAACTCTTCAAACTTAACCCTCGTACTCCGACGGATACCAAAGTTCCTGATGACGTTTGGATCATCCGAAATACTGTGCTCTCCACACTGGTTACTTTGAGATGTAAAAAATATAACACTTGCGGTTTCAGATGACCGTTATCAGATAATTTGTTATGCGACGGATTACGACGACTAGTAAGATAAATTCGACTTGACAATGAAAATTTATCTTTCCAGATTTTAATTTCAAAGTTGAGAGACTACCATGAGTTCATCGATAAGCAGAAGTGGGAAAACTTGGTTCCCTCTTTCAAAAAGAGAATTTCAAATAAAAGTTTGAAAGATATGGTGCTTGATGGAGTACCTACTGAGTTGTATGGTGTTCAAAATTTAACATGTCATATTAAAGCAGTGATACGATAGGTAAAATAAGAAAAAGAAGCGTCAACCACAGTTTGTTGTATAACCAAGATAGATGGATTTCTTAGAGCCAGTTTGGAATCCTGGAATCTTACTCCGCAATATATGATTAATGCCAAATATTGTGAGGGGTCAAGATAATAGTGCGACTCGCCAGCTAAACTATGTTTTATTGTATGAAATGTGGTTACAGTTTTGAGGACTCAAAATCCATTACTTATTTAGCAACCTTTTGTTTAGAGGTTAACTTATCTGAGCTGTTGCAATACATTTCTATTTTAAAGTTTTTATACTTAAACTTTGTTCTCTGTTATAGGTAAATTTTACATTTTGAGTCAAAGTTACGGGCTTAGTAGAGAATTAACATTTTTATACTAGATGAGAAAGGCTTTTAATTCTTATTTTTTCGGTATCTATGTAATGATTAATTAATCTGAGAACAATATTATACAAATAATACTTTCTGATAATTTTTATTAAATTACGGAGTCTTACGAAGTTAGGCAATTTTTGACGCAATATTGGTCAAATTCAAAGCATTTGTGGAACTTTAAAATTCAGTTCATTGTTAAAATGATCTTATGTGGTGTGTAATCTACACAAGAACATACTCTTTAACGATATTACATCAAAATGGTCAAATTTGCATTTTTGATGAAATTATTGTAACTGTTTCCAGTTTTATACAATAATGGGGAAGTTCAATGCCCGAACGACACCTCAAGATATTTTTTGTAGTAGAAATCCTTTTGCATGACCAAATATGTCTACGAAAGGCAACTTTTCCTCACCATTACTTAGCGCTTATCAGATTCGGATTTTTTCACTTCACCCTAATGTACAGTATACGAACTACTTATACTTATATCTTTTACCCAGACGACCTGAGTTCGAACCCCGGTAGGGTCATGAGAATAGACTCATTGCCTTTCTCGTGCTTTTTGTCAATTCTAAGGCTGCTCAAGATCGTTGAATGGGTGAAGAGCCGGTGAAATTATTGCAAAATAAGAAATTGAGGTAGATCTTATGGAAAACCCAGGAAAATCATTTATTTCTATTGCAATGCAAATGAAGTTTATGTAAGAGTTTTTCCCCAAGAAAAGTTTCCATGTTTCGAAGTACTGTAACTTCTTACTATTGCTTCTTTAAACTTTGTATTTTGTTGCATTGTTTAACAGTTTCTTTTTTATTTTATGCTGCATTCAAACCACAGCTTTAAATGGTCTTATAATATGCTTTTTTAAATAACTCTTACTTCTCAGAAGAATATCTTTCTTTTATTTTTCAGTACTTTACTACTTTCCAAATAACATTGATCCGAAACGAAAAATACTTCCATAAACGCTTGAAGAATTTATAGCTCTCACTGACAATAACGAATAAAATTTTACGACCTGTTTCTATTTCAACTGCTTTGAATTTTACTTAAATGCCTTCCTCGAAATTAGAAACGCAGGCAGTATTTCTCCGAGCAAATCCAAATCTACAGGCATTTACCCAGAGCTCCGTCTGGAGCTCTTTTATAAACAAACTGCATTGTAATAATTATTCCTGCTGCATCCTTCGACACATCAGAATCAATAACACGCAACTTCTAAACTGCGTTTCATCTTTTACTACGGGCGCAGTTAGAATAAATTTGAGAAATTTGCTGCAACTAAACTGCAATGTAGCACTGCTCGGCGGGGGCTCAACATTTTGAGATCGTGCCGTTTACGTTATGAGGGCACTTTGGTGTAAAGAGCTCCATGCCATTTATTCCGTATTGATTTGCAGAACCCAGCCTCTCCTGTGGGCTCAATAGTTTGCAGAATGTTGCTCCATTGGAGCTATTATTCCGGTGTGTTCATAACATAAAAGACGAGTTCAGGCTTGTTTAGCAACGTTCCTGGTGCAAACTTTATTGTAGAAAGTTTGCATATTATAATGGGGAACACGCAAATAATATAAGGGAGAGGGTTTCTATTTGAGTTTTAAATTATGGGATCACAATTTAAAGTTGGGGAAAGAAGACTTCGTTTGCTTTGTCTTAAGCAGTTGTGCGAAGCTTTTGAGGATATTACGGTTTCTGAATGATCTTACATAAGTGCGTGACATATTCGGGTTGGGTTATATGCTTTAAGAAATATGTGTTACTTTCTGTTTTCTTTAAGAAAGGATATTAAAAGCTTTTATATTCTCTTATTTTATTAACAAAAGGCTAGCATATATCAAAATAATTTGATTTTAAAAACATCATTCACTATACTTTGAAACATAAAACTTGCTAAAGATATTACGTAAAACTACGAAATAATTGTCGTAGTTAGAATAAGAGAAACGAAAGTTATTCTAACATATTTTCGAGTCATTGAAAGTTTTGTAAAAACATCTGCAGAGATTTTGTAAATATATCACCAGGACTGCGTAAATATTAATTTTAGATGAGTTTTATTTAAAGGTGGGCTTTCATTCTGCACCATTATTTATGAAACGTTACTTGTGACTTGTTTAAAGTAACTTTAAAGCCACTGTCATTCTAACATTTAAGATGAACTCACTGAAAAAGAGTCAAATATATGTTACGGGTGAGTGATACTCTACCGAGCTGAAAATTTTTGCTGCTGGGGTTCCAATCTCAACTTTTCATGGAAACTGACTTATGCGACTGTCCCTCTTACCTGAACAGCTGTTTTGATTGACGAATATGCTACGAATGCTCCTAGGGGACAATATATTTTAGTTTTTTTGAATAGTTGACACACTAAGAAGGGGACTGAAGAGAACTCCACACACAAATCCTTGCTTAACTTAATTGGTAAAATTTTTGACTTATCTCCCTACTATTCTAACCCGTCCGATTGTTAGCTTTATTGATTTGGCTAACTTTTTCAGTTAATATTGGAAAGCTAGAAAATACATTGATGTTTAATCTCTTAGACAATCTATTCAATTTTAGCAACTGTTAGCTCTCTAAACATAAAACACTTTTGTGTGTGTATTTAAAAAAAAAAAAAAACTTTTTCCGAACAAATAGTTCAATAGCCCAATAGCATTTTTTTAATCAGTCAAAAGGAATTCTAAGTGTTTTTTTACCCTTTTCTTTTCATACAATAAGAGTTCGTGTTGTACCTTTCTTTGTTGTACACAATTTGCGGAATAATACATTATTGATAATTTTTTCCGTGCATGTGTGGGAGGTAGAAAGGGAAGCCATTTCGAGTGGATTCGATAAGAAGTTCGATAACAATTCTCTCCTATCTGCAGTTTATCTACCCGAAGCACTCAGGTTGATGCAACTGTTTAAACACGTCTAGCTCTGTGAGGATGGGAAATCACCGATAAAGCTAAAATCAAGTTCATGGCAGCGACAAACGCAACCTGTTGCCTTTTAGCAAACATATTGAAAGAAAGGATCAGAGACTATTATATATGCGAATTCATTCAATCTAGGTAATTGAATTATTCATAATAAGATTTTTTGTTTTGTAGCAGTTTATGTTTATTGAAATTATTTTATGACATTTGTAACAAATGATTGACTTTTTGAGATAATTTCAGATACAGAGGACCCCGAAATGTTTGGGAAGGTGGAAATTCGCAATTTGTCGAACATAACTCTAAATTTTTCCGAATAACCATAATTTTGCCGAATAAGGACATTTTTTGGGAGGTCACAGTGACCTCCCTTCGAGGCACTCATGTTCGGATAATACATCGTTTGTCGTTTTGTTATTGAATATGGTGGGCACTGTCTTGTGGTTAAATAAACGGACTTGTGATAGGATAATCGTGGGTTCAATGAACTTGGTCACAAAGACTCTCTGAGTTTATGCGGGATACTCCCTCGTTAAATGTATGGACCCTAAAGTATTGAAGTTGACCTTCAACGAACTTTCGATATGGGTCTAGGAGAGTACAAAATTTCCTTCCCCTTCAGCCTCATATCTAAATTTTGGAAGTAAAGAGTACGGATGACGTCAATCCTCGACGGTTAAGCCAGAGATTCTTATTCTGTCTTAGAGCAATGATTGGTCTACTTAATAGGTGCCACTTAACAAATGACCATCATTCTTTTGGAGGAATGACAATCCACCTTGTCATTTGAATAAATCGCCGGTCATCGTTCTTCACTTCCGCAATTCAGATATGAAGTAGAAAGGGATGGAAATATTCAACCCTCCTTTATTTCAAATGCTAATTTGCTTGATAACCAAACAATTGACCTTAGGGCTCAAACTGTCTGCATTTCTACAAATGAAATAATACATCTTTCGGCGCTTGAAAATTTGTAGAATGAATTTTTAATCCGCATTCATGTGCATGATGAAGTTGTTATGGATTTATGCTTATCACAAACATGTGTTGTATACTTATACATGTTATATCTCCCTTTAAGATCCCCCGTACCTACCACTATTTGTGATTTAACCAGTTGAATGGGGCCCTGAAGAAACTATTTTTTCCTTTAAATCCGGACCAGAAGCCAAAAAATCCCTGATCTAGTCAATTAATGTCAATGACTTTAATATATGACGAAACTTTCTAGTTTTCTTTCTTGTAATTGCTGAAAAAAATTATCTCTCCTCACTCCAAGTAAAACAAGACAAACTAAGGATTCGTTAGTATGAGTTAAAATTATTACTTTATGCATTTTCTACGTTTTAGACAAAAGTATAATTAAAATGTAAAAAGCACTACAATGCGATTTTTTAAAAAAATTCTTTTGTTTTCTCTAGATCTTTTCTCCTATTAAGTCTTGCACAGGAACAATCCCAAAAATAGCAGTAAAGGAGAAATATTAATGTTCGTCAACAAAACTCATTTTCAAGTCTAACTGATTTATCGTATTTTAATGCATTTTAGATTTTTCATACATTTCGTCGCTAAAAAGACGAATGTTCGTATCTCACTTTTAAACATTTTGCAGAACACCGATTTACCGATATCCAGTTTACTGTATCGCTTGAGAACCGCCACCACTGTGAGTGACTGTAACGTTTTTTTGCTATTTATTGTAGAGATACGCCCATTGGTCATATTATAAAATCAACTCTGGATATTTCTAAAAAGACGAAGGAGCATATTTCAATTTTAAGCAATTTGCAGAACACCGATTTAAAGCTTTCCAGTTTACTGTATCGCTTGAGAACCGCCACCAGTGTGAGGGACTGTAACTTTCTTTGCTATTTATTGTAGAGATAAGCCCATTGATCATATTATAAAATCAACTTTGGATATTTCTGTGGTGGTCATAACTCATTTTTCGATCTTTTGATATACGCCCATTCGTCTTTTTAGCAACAATTTGTTTGATTTTAAATATTTTTAAAGCCGTGGTTCAATGAGAAATCTTTATGCTATAAGTGCTTGAATTTTCAGACATCTTTTTAAAATATGAATTACACGAAAATATATCGTTTTTATCAGACAAAAGAGGCCGAATAATTTTTTTCCCAAATAACAGGAAAATAATAATTTTCTGCAATATTGAATGAGTGTTGTCCTCTCTTTAAACAAATACGTATGCAAATCATTCAGCGCTACTCTGTGCTTTCTGCGACTACACAGTCCAAGTATTAAATAAAGTCGAGTTCGTAATACTCGGCATGGTTTCTTGTGGCAGCCTAAAGCAACCGAGTATTATTGCATAAATTATGAATAAAATTGCTAACTGTAATCCGCTTTCTTGAAGAAGATGAACATTCCTTCATTTTAATTTTGCCAAAGATTAATTAATTCCACGAAAATCGAAGAGCATGAAAGAGAATTCTTTTATGAGAGTTTATAAAATATTCAGGCATTTTAATGAATGTAAAAGAAGACTCTAGAAAATTTTAATTAAATTTTATATTACTATTTAATTCCAGAGATATGTGTTCAACAACTCTTACATTCCGTAGTTTATGTTTATTTGGAGGTATTCTAAGAAAATAAACAATTTGCATGGTATTTTTAATCTGCGTCTATCGTAAAGGTTTTCATAGCCTGAAATTTAAATTTTCTATTCAATTTTATTAATTTCTATGCAAATGCCAGAAAATGGAATGGAATTAAATTTTGTTAAGTTCAAGGAAATTATGCATTTTTTTTCATTGTCAGCTGAAAGAAGAAAACTGCTTTTCTTGTTTAAACCGAAGTGAAGAGGTGATACAAAATGGCTTTAAAAATCATTTAATATTTATTTTAGTGGTTATTTGGTTTAACTATTCTCATGGGGTCACATACAGTTGCTTTTATAGATCACCAAAAGTCATTGGATATATTTTAAACGTCAAACGATTCAAATATTATGCTACATCACTTGCCAAATGGACTGACTCTATGAAACAGCAAGAAGTTCCGTTTAAAACTAAACGAGCCTATTTTCCCGTATACCAATATCTACTTTCTATTATCTGATCAATATCCCCCAAAATAGCTAAAATTGCAAATTGTTTCAGACATAATTTTTTAATATTTTAAGCTGATTTCTATGAATAAAATATGCTTCACTCATCTAAAGAATTAGATGCGTAAAAAATAAATAAAAAAAAATAATAATTTGAATTCTGAATTTTTGAATTCAAATTATGTTTTTCGCAATCACTAACTGAGACAGGACCCTATTCATTGAAGTTATTGTTTCTAGAAACAGCTCCTATCCCCCCCCCCCCCCCCAAGCCTGCCTCTCCTCCTGGGCGGTTACGTGTGCATAGTTGTGTGTGTAAGTGTGTAGGCTTGTGTGTGTGCGTAGACCTGTGTATATGCACATAGGCGTGTGTGTGTGTGTGTGAGCGTTCGTGTAGGACATGGGCGCCTCCGACCAGGAGAAGCGGATAGCTCAGGACCGGAGCAGCCACGCCGCGCCGCCTGCAGAGGACGGTGGGTGGTAGTGCTGCAAAGGCTTCTGGTCCAAGCTGAAAAAGGCACGGAACATCAAAAACAGTCAAATGAGAACAATAAGCAATCGTGATTGCTCAAAAAAAAAAAAAAATAAATAAATAAATAAATGAACGAACAAATAAAATAGCAGCACCTTTTAAACAAAACAGCTGATATACTTTTTTGCAAATCGTTAACCTTTTTTTAAAAAGATAAAATAATAATTGAAAATGATAAGTCCAATAAAATAAATATATCATGTAAAAAATAGTTTGTTCTTCCCCTGTTGCCAAAAAATAATTTATTAAATTCTTGGCTTCAATAATTTTAGTTTGGATATCATGTTGCTTTGTGCTTACCCAATGCAAACAGATATTTCCCAACTCTTTGTTTACATATGCAAAGGAAAAACAATTTTCGCTCTAGCATTGGAAACAAACAATTTGACCCCAATGGATAAAAATCGCCAACTATCCAATTTTTGAAATCTTCCCTTATGAAATGAAACATCAAAACTCAGTTTATACGTAAAACTTCTGTGTGAACAATATTACTTATTAAACATCTACTATTACTGAGTAAGTCGCTTCTTGGTCATTAGAAATATAAATTTCCAAGTATTAAATGAACGAACTCGACTCGAGGAAAATAAGAGAAAACGTAAAGATTAAGAAAAATGTGCTGTGTGACACTTAAAATAGGGTTAAATGTTTTCTTTTTTGAGGAGGCGGGAGGGCCCCGGTGGCATAACTGACAAGTAGCTCGCCTTGGTTCTCTGCTGCCCTGTTATTCATTAAACCTTCCTATGGTAACATTATTTTTTATAGTCTTTCACGTGACGGCATTTAAGTAGCCAAAACTACGTCTACAGCAATTGGAACAAACATTCCCTTGACCCGTTGCCAGCAGCACATATCAAATAAAATCATATAAAGAAAACGAGATGGAACATTCAAAATTGCGTCATGGTTCATTTGCAAGGAGGGGATTTCGCCAAAAATGATGCGACGCTCTACACTTTCAACTCTTGTCCCATTTTCTGAGAATCTTTAGACGTTGGAAGCATATCTTCGAGCAAAAATGTTTACAGGAGCTCTCTGTTCTTTGCTTGGATCGTTACAAGAATTGTCGGAGTTACATGGTGCATGCGATTCAGATTCATACATGCGTACGAAAAGACATCTGCGAACGAAAAAAAAAAAACTTTCGCCTCATTGCTTTCATTTGGAGTATGATATGTCCTAGAATAAAATTAACATTTCTTTTCACATTAAAAATCCACTTACGAAAATATTTCATTCGTATAGTTAAGCTAGTTTTATTTATTTATTTATTTTGTCTACAAATGACGTTACTGTTTAAGAATAAGCAGCGTAAAATTAAGCAGCCTGGCAGTTAACTGGTCTTTGCTTGCATAATTTCTTTTTTCAAAGCGAGATATTTTTCTCCTTCTGCTTCATATCCCTATTTTTAGCAAAATGCCGTACTTAATGAAAAAAAAAATTCCTCTTGTTAGAAAAAATTCTTATAGTTATCCATGCATTGTTTGTTTAAATTTATGGGTTGTTATCAATACAGGAAGCACTTTCTCTTTGTGGCAACCATTATTGCCCCTAACAGGTCGCGATGATAACTGGCTTAACCATTGAGAGATGCCACCACTTGTCATCTTAACCTCCACATTTTGGACACTTGGTTCAAACGAATGGAATTTGTACATAGTATACAGGGTGTTCTGTTTTAACCTGCAAGACCTTTATTTCGCTACCGTTAGTCTTAGATGTATACTTCCAACTGCAAAAATGTTCAAAATCAGATGCAGGGTTTGGATATTGAAAGTTTGAAGTGAAACTAAAAATGAGTCAAAAACTAAAAAATTTAGTCCACGTTGGAAAAATTGCACTTAA
This sequence comes from Uloborus diversus, assembly GCF_026930045.1. Lineage (NCBI taxonomy): Eukaryota > Metazoa > Arthropoda > Arachnida > Araneae > Uloboridae > Uloborus > Uloborus diversus. The sequence goes on along the minus strand of NC_072731.1, from coordinate 23,490,201 downwards.
AAAATGGACTTAGTTCAACTGGTTTTGGTTTGAATTTTAAATGCTTGATTAAAAGAAAGACATCTGCTGGCATTCAATCCGTAACGGTTAAAGCAACCTGCTATGCGAAATTGTATCAATTTTCAAAAATAAAAACACTTATTTTCAATTTAATTTATTACTTCTCTAGAATGTTTGTCTCAATTGCTACTCGAGAGATCTTCCTCATTCCTTAATCACATTCCATGTTTGACGAATGATTTTATAGCATATCATGCTGACTAATAAAAAAACATAGAGGCATGGTCTTTTTTTTTTTTTTGGCAAAAAACTTTTTCGCTGGTTTTTTTTATTACACATTGCTTTAATGAATAGCATTCGAAAACGAAGGCACAATTGCTCGGTTGGTTGGAGTGTCACTCTGTTAATCAGAATGGCGCATGTTCAAATCCGTTACACTTTTAAAGATACATTGCATTGAAACAACCAAAAGGTGAGCGATGATCACATTATCACAACGTTGGATTTAACGAGGTTCTGTTGCTGATGTCTTCAAATGACATGCCTTCTTTTTTCCGTTTACTTTAATTCGTTAACTTTTTTGAATTCTTCTCCATAATGTTCTTTCTTTGAAATTTTTAAAGAGCGAAATGCCACATGAAACAATTCGAGGCACAGTGCGGAGTTCCACACAGGTCGACTAGTTATCCTTATTTGTTTTGAACCTCGATGAATCAGAAACTTGGTTTGTCGTAGATCACAAAACCACGGTTCTACGGTACAGTGAAAATATACTATCGATTTTTATCGATAACTAAATTCAACCGGGTACTAGGGATATAAAAAAGCAATGTATCCGTCCCAAGTTAATAAATTAGGAAATAAATTTTAGGGAAAGTTTCCAGAAAAGAGCTAATCAATTTTTTTTCCAGCTGATAGAGAGGGAAAATAAGTACCTTTTTCTTAAAGCGAAGAGATCATTTCTACGTTTTAGTTAATATTTTTGCACTTGTTCAAGTTTTCAACTGATTCTACTCGAGGATGTAATCCAGAATTTAGTTGTAAACAGTAAAATTCTTTAGAATAGTTGAGGATACATACATACATAAGTCCAGAGTAAAAGAAAATATTTTATTCAGACTTATTCTACAGATGGAATTTCGACATTGCAGAAATGTTAAAAAGAAGGGTTTGAATTTTCCTTTATTTATTTATTTATTTATTTATTTTATTATTTTTTTGCAGCGCGTGGATAAAGAAATGTGTAGTTTTTGTCAATGATTGGGTCTAATTGTTTGTATGAATGAAAAGCCTAAATTCGTTAAAGCAGTTAAAATATCCGTAACTCAAGAACAGTTAGGGGAAATATTTTCTTCACACGTGACAAGTCAAAAGCTGGCAATTTTTAGAATCATTATATTGTTTTGGATGGTTAAATGGGGAAAAGATAGTGTAGGCGAAATTTGACCTTTTTTCAGTGTGAATCCGTAGTTTCATGAGCCAAAGTCTTACAGATGTTTTTTTCTTTTTTTTATGAAATCCTTGAAAGAATTGAATTTTCTTCAAAAAGAGGGCGGATTTATACATGTATATAGAAATAGTTTTGGGTTTCAAAATATACTTTCACCATAAAGTTTCACCCAGCTTTAGAAGCTGATCGCAACTATAAACTAAACCTCATAGCTTATTTAGTCCTAAGATGTGACGATCGAAAGCCAATTTCAATCCGGAGCAATTTCATGGCTGTTTGATTAAGGCCGCTCTAGCTAAAAGGAAATAGGACGAAAGAATTTTTCTTTTAACCCTCGTTCTTTGCCATCGGAAGAGCAAAACCATTTACCTGCATTTAGCCCTGGAGAGAATTCCCATCAGGGGCTGGAGATCGTCTACAGCACTAACATTGGCTCACATCTGCAAACAACAAAGTTATCTCGAGGGTGCAACGTTTTTACGATCTAACCTTGCCGTAATATTTAGACTTGCTTTATTTATTTACTTAGGGGCCTTTTTTTTATTTGTTTCGTTCCTCAGCTTTCCTTGCATTATGAACTTGTTGTGGTCAGTTGAGGGCGTTTTATTGGGAACAGGGAAAACAAGATGGAACCTAGCAGTTTTTTTATGTCCACGATAAAGCTCATATCAACACACATTAAAGTACGGATAATGTAACGAAATGCGAGATGCAATATCATTTTTGCGATGCATTTGGGAATAAATTGTAATGAAGCCGAATACAGTTTAGCTGTCGATACTTGAGGAAATAAATGAGAAACTTTAGATGAAACTTGATGATTTAACTGAATAGTGTTGGTGAATAGGATTGTTAAGTCATTTCATTCAGTTAAGCTCTAATATGCATCATTTCATACAACATCTCTCTCTCTCTCTGATTAGGTAAATAATACTTGTGGAAATAAATGATGAACTTCAGATGAAACTTCATGATTTTACTGAATAATGTTGGTTAGTTGGAGTGTTAAGTCATTTCATTCAGTTAATCTCTAATCTGCATCATCCCGTACAGCATTTCTCTCTCATAAGGTAATTGTGGCAAATAAGGTTAGCTTAAGATTCATGTTCTAATATCTCGCTGATTATGATTCAATTGGCTAAATGTTTTGTACACTCATCAAATGACTCAAAAATATTACGAAAATAATAATTCCATCTGAAATTTTAAGTTTAACTTATTTTTTAGCACTTTAACAAAAAGTGGCGCATTGGATTTATTAAGGATTAATGAACTTTCAACGTACCTCCTGGACTAGAATAGTATCGCGTCTGAAAAACGAGATCTGAATGGAGTTGCTTGAACTTTAGGGGTTTGGTGAGTGACAACGAGCAGAAGATGGTAGACTTCCTACTAAACTTAAAAGCTACGTATCTTTTTTGTGTACTGTGAAAGTAAATCTTTACTAATAATAAAGCTGAAAATCTGTACGGAGGATGTCTGGATCTCTGTGACGCGCATAGCGCCTAGACCGTTCGGCCGATTTTCATGAAATTTGGCACAAAGTTAGTTTGTAGCATGGGGGTGTGCACCGTGAAGCGATTTTTCGAAAATTCGATGTGGTTCTTTTTCTATTCCAATTTTAAGAACAAAAATGTCATAAGATGGACGAGTAAATTACGAAATTATCATAACGTGAAACCGTAACATGGGCACAAGCCAATTGGCGAGATTCGAAATTATCATAACGTGGAACCGTAACGTGGGCACAAGCCAATTGGCGAGAAAATTCACCATACATTATTTGTAAATATACAGGCGAACCAAAAGACCTTTTAATTTTTCTATTACGGGCAAAGCCGTGCTTTTATCACTAGTTATTAGATAAAATGGCTACTGCTGTTTTCATTATACCCGAAGAATCAATGCTTTCCAGTGCAGTACAAATTATTATTATACAAATTATTATAAGTTTACTACTAACTTAACCATACGATCAAGTTGCTTCCTTCAGTCAAAAGGGCTCCTTTTAGTCACTGAAAATGAGAGAATTATCAAAAAAAATTACATGGTGCTAGAAAAATCGTTTATTTTCCTAATATTTTTTTTAATTTAATTTTTTATGTCCAATTTTGGAAAACATATTAAAATTTGTCAAATAATTTAAAATGAGGGTCAACTCCTATGTTTTTAAGAAAACTCAGAAAAAATAATTTTAAAATTTTGGAAACAATCCAAAATTTGTTATAGTTTACCGCTACTGCTTGTATGAAACTACTTCAGAAATAGCATATTTTCAAACTTCATGTCCTTGTGTTGGAGCTTACATGTCCCAATTACCATTTTTCGTGTACTATTGTAACTCGTTTAGTTAGACGATCATACTCTTTCAGTGTTTCTTCAAAATTTTGGATACTGTACAACATTAATCAAAATGGAAATAAATAGTCTTTAATTGCTTTAATTTCTCAACAAGTTTTTGGATCTATCTTCTGAGAACGTCATAAAACTGCTAATACGTTATTGATTTCAAATCCGAAATTAAATTAAATAAAATAAGTTGCATAACTAAAATTAAATCTTTACCAATTGATTCATCGAGTAGGATCTTGAACTACGTCATTAAACATACTGAGAACAAACGCAGTGATGATGTTCATCAGTAATTTATCTGTGGATCCAAATGCATTAAATTTATTACCGTCACGGACGCGATCGTTTGCACCTTATTCACAATGAAATTGCGCCGAATGAAACTGAATATACGTTAAATGATAATTTTATCACAAAGTCATTTTACTAATTGAATAAATTGAAGAGGTTAGTAAACTATCTGGCTATGGAAGTAGGTGTGTCATTCGTAAAGATTTAATATTCGGAATGTCAGTCTTTCGCATCGTGATTTTGTCTTTATGAAATTAATTCCGGATTCAAACATTTTGAGTTGGAATCGAGCTGTCGGAATCATATAACGAGCTTGATAAGAAATGTAACGCTTCTTTTACCAATTGACTGGTCACGAGAATCACAAGGTTGCATGCATACATTCAAAAATGCTAAATATCCTGAAACAAGTGTCAGTGAGGGTTATTTAAATCGGTCCATAATTTCAAAGTTTGAATGCCACTTTTTTTTTCAAAACTTCTTTTGACTACATTTTATATCGTACATGTAGGGGAAAGGAAAACCTTCCGCCGAGTTAAAACACACAGCGAAGCCTTGCTGTTTTTATGTGTTGCAAGAAGAAAAGAAAAATAATAACTTTAACTTTTTTAATTTGTAATTTCAGAAATAATAATTTAACAAAGGGAATAACATATTGTGAGTTTTAATGTAACAAATTTACAGTTTTACATCGCCATTACGAAATTTTTAATATTTTGCACCGCTATTATTTTCTCAAAAACCGTACGTGATGGGAGGGGGGGGGGATCCAGGTTATATTTGGATAGTATACTCAAAAACATAAAGTTTACCAAAAAATATCCCATTCAGCTAAAATATTTTTTTTTTTTTTGCAGACCTGTGTTATTTGTCCATTTACCTCAAGTGACCCTGCATTACTAATTTTTAGTAAATTATTGATCAGATACGTCATACATACCGAGGATGAATAGCAGTGTGTTCTGTTATAATAAAACTGCATTAGTCTTTCAATATATTTGTAATTCTGAGCAATGATTACAAGAATTGTCTATTATTTCAGTTGCAGTTATTGCTTTCATTATTTCGAGCATCTTAAACAATAATACAGGTAAATACATGTCATTACTACACCAAGACTTTATCACAATCTTTTAACGCAACTTTTAGCACTTCTATCATTACCTTTAGCACAAACTTTTACATAAAGATAATTATGACGCACAAATTTGATTTCTCTCTTCTCGTAGCTAATTTAATTTCTGAATCCATTAGAAAAAGTTATCTTTCTTTTCAGTTTCCTTTTTAAAAAGATGTTCTTAAAACTCAGCTACTTAAGTGATTCTATGTATCAGTGCTAGTATTTCGATAAGTAAGATTATGATTTCTTGCAAAAGATTTATAATTATCTCATCTTATTTTTTCACAAAGTTAACGAAATGTAACTTTACAAAACATTGAAAGATGTTTGTAATTTTTGTTCTGAAAAAAATGTTCGCGATAGAAGGAAAAAAAAAACTGAAAAGAAAAATTCAGATTGGAAGTAGTTTAAAATAAAAACTGATAAAAAGAAAAAAAAAGGCCTCAAGAAATGCTAATAAAATGTACCTTGAAATGAAAACTGCTTCTCAAAGAAAGAAACACTTAAGCTTCAATGCATTTTCTGCTCTTGTTTAATGAATTTAACTATACAATTATTTAATAAGCACAGAAAGATTATTTTGCAACTACTAATACATGTTCCTGATTTTTTTCAATTAATCCTTTTGTTTGCAGACGAAGAAAATTATTGTCTTCAAATTTATTTCGTGTTTTTTTTGTAGTTATTATGAAGTTAAAATTCCCTGTCATGTAAAAACGGTTTAATAGAATGCATAGTATCGGTCATAAAATGATATGATCTTTTTTTTTTCTTTTTTTTTTTTTTTGAAAAATTGTCTAGACCTGTCTAAAATTTCTTTTCATTATTTTTGTAAATCTGGTGCAAATCATAGCGAAAGTGTTGCACAAAAATTTTAGGTTTAGGGGAAAATTGCTTACATATTTTGGGCTGCCAAAAAATTAGTACAAGAAGCAAAAATGAAACGGTTTTCTTTTTTAAATAGGTGAAAACTGTTCTAGTCTTTGATTAGCGGAACTCGAGGAGTTAGCTTAAAAAAAAAAGGACGAGGTTGAAAACTATTCAACTGGAAAATGATCTAAGGTTCCGTTTTGGACAACCATTTGGCTAAAATGGAATACTCATGTAAAACAACGAATATTCAAGGTTTAGTTTGAAAATTTATCAAGAACACGTATTTCGCTAAACAAAAGTAAGTTAAAACGGAAAGAAAAGAACACAAGTCAACTTTTCACTATTGCTTTAGGCAGGTATTAGTTTCCTGAAAAAATAATAAATTGTAATAGTCCCATATGAAATTTGCATCGTATTTTTTTACACTTGAAAAGACCTCATGTACCCATTAAAATAGCTTCTAAGATATTTCTCAGGAAATTGAAGCATAATGTAAGATATTACAGTCATATTCTATGACGTTCGAAACAGGGACGAACCCGTTTGGCATTTTTTTAAAAATATTATCTCTTTCGGCAGAACGTATGTAATTTATCGTGAAGAATATTAAAATTTACCTGAAATTTAGATAATTCAATTCTGTACTTACTAAGATCGTATGTTCTAAGATGACTTGATTAGATCCAATACAGTAAAAAATAGATACAAAACAAGAAAATAGGGGAAAAAATGGATGTTTTCGCACAAAAGAATATACTGCGAAACACGTGAACAACACGAGTTACATGAAAAACTCCGCCAGCTCAGTCAATTCCAGTCGAGGACTGCAGTTTCGTGCTTATTAGCACTCATCAGCCCTTCAAAGGAGTGACTGAGCTGGAGGTGGAAAACCTCTTAAGGAAGCCAAGAGTGCCAAACAAACTGGTAGCTAATATAGAATTAGCACTGACCAGACAAGTGACCGAAACAATGGTTCGGTTCAGCTCGAATATTGCAGGCAAGGCAGGTATATTCAGTAAGTTACCGCCCTACAGCCAGGGCTTGGCTTCCTTAAGCGGTTTTCCATCTCCAGCTCAGTTAGTCCTATGCCGGGCTGATGAGTGCTAATAAGCACGAAACTGCAGTCCTCGGCTGGAATTGACTGAGCTGGCGGTGTTTTTCATGTATTTCTGCCTTAGCCCTGGCTATAGGGCGGTAACTTACTGAAAACACGAGTTAATTTGGTTTATAGACGATACGGGATATATGTGCTGCACAATGAATGAGAAGCCGTATTGCCATTTAGAATCTGCCGTGGTCAATGGGATTGTTTCCTTCAGTCAAAAGTACTACTTTTAGTTACTGAAATTGATAGAATAAGCAAAAAAAAAAAAAAAAAACATGAACCCAGAAAAAAATTTCATTTTCCCAACAGTTCTTTTTTAAATAATTTTTTTAAATGTCCGATTTTTCAAACAAGACGTGGTCTTTATGACGTCACAAATGATGCATTTTGGCGCATCTTTCTACTACGTTTCCACGTTAAGGTAATCAAGAAGCGAATTAAATATTGCTTTCTACGCTTGCTACCAACCATATCGTTGCCAGTACACGTGAGTAAAGATGCGAATTAAATGTTGTGGTCTGTGAATGGCAACACTGAATGGCATTTCATTATTTGTGATGCCATTGCCAGACGCATAAACAATAAAAGCGCATCGATTAAAGTATTTTTTTACAAAATATTAAACTTAAACAAATTATATTTAAAAAAATGGTCAGATCCTATGTTTTTAAGCATGCCATTTTAGAAAAAAATACTTTTAAAATTTTGGAAACGACCCCATTCTTACCAAAAAAAAAAGCATGTTTCGTTTTTTTGCAAAACTATGCTGGAAAATTTGTGTAACAACTACTTCTAAACAGTAGAGATTTCATTGGTCATACGCAATGCTCATTTAGCGTGTTCTTTGTTTACCTGAGATGACAAAAACAAAGCTCAAAATTTCGCTTTGCATGTTTTTCCTTCATAAGGTGAAGCATTTACCTATACTCTCTTAGCCGCGAAATAAAAGTCTGGAGAAACGGCTGATAAAAGCCGAAATACTGAAATTCCCTCGTATCTACAAACAACAAAGTTATCTGCTGGGTTTGCTTTTATGACCCGACTCTCCGTTTTTATCGCTTTATTTATTTACTTCCCATTCTGCTCACCCAGAGCTGAAAATGTGGGTTCTACTGCGGTCAGTTGCGTCTTTTTTTATCGTTACCTTGCTGAGTATCGAGTGATCATAAGGAAATGTCGCTGAGCATTCCAGTGACCATATGTTGCAATCGATTATATCACCTTTTTTTTTTTTTTTTTTTTTTTTGTCTCTGAGAACAGGCGTCCTGTGCAGATAGTCTCAATATATTAAGCAGTAATGTATTGAATAAATAGCCAGGGACACCACGAACTTAAATTTTTAGGAGGGCTTAAATTCTCAATTAGCCGATTGGATCTCCAAATTTTACCGAATCATAATAACTTTGCCAAATAGAACTCCAAATTTTGTCGAATGATAGTAATTTCGCCGAACAGAACTCCAAATTTTGCCGAACGATGATTATTTTGCCGGATTGTCAGACAAAATTGCCGAATAATAAAATTTTTGGGAGGTCAGAGTGACTTTTTTTGACCCCCATAAAAAGCGTATATTCATAAAAATACGTTTTGCCTACAATTAATGAGTTGTTCCATACTATGACTGCTGATGAGGTACATTTTCTTTACTCACCAGTTTGTAGGCACTCTCAGCTTCAATGAGATGACATCTACCTCCATTTCGGTTATTCACTATTCCAGACTGATGAGACCATAACGAGGACGAAACTACATTCTTTGGCTGTGATAACGGGACTGTCGGTATATTGCATCTAATATCAATATAGTTTGGATTATATTAAACATGGCTTTCAGTACATGAAGTACACCGCCAGCTCAGTCATTTCCAGCCGAAGACTGCAGTTTCGTGCTTATTAGCACTCATCAGCCCGGCATAGGAAAGTGACTGAACTGGAGATGGAAAACCTCTTATGGAAGTCAAAAGGGCCAAACATACTGGTAGCTAATGTTTCGGTCACTCGTCTGGTCTGTGCTAATTTTACATTAGCTACCAGTGTGTTTGGCCCTCTTGGCTTCCATAAGAGATTTTCCATCTCCAGCTCAGTCACTTTCCTATGCCGGGCTGATGAGTGCTAATAAGCACGAAACTGCAGTCTTCGGCTGGAAATGACTGAGCTGGCGGTGTACTTCATGTACTGAAAGCCATGTTTAATATAATCCAAACTATATTGATATTAGATGCAATATACCGACAGTCCCGTTATCACAGCCAAAGAATGTAGTTTCGTCCTCGTTATGGTCTCATCAGTCTGGAATAGTGAATAACCGAAATGGAGGTAGATGTCATCTCATTGCTGGCGGTGTACTTCATGTATTTCTGCTTTAGCCCTGGCTAATGGGCGGTAATTTACTGAATGGCTTTCAGTGTTGTTAAACATGGTTGGATAAGTCGCAATTTTGAGATAATTTTCTTAATTCACCAAGTTTGGTTCATACTCCTTGGAAATGGAAGTTTTAAATTACAATTGCAACTGAGCCATTTGACGCTGTTTTATGTGAAATTGTTGAAATACCTAGCCAACTGCACAAAAATGCTTTGCGATAATATCAAAAGAAGTATCACTGGTTTTTTTCCTCTTGGAATCCCGAGAAAGGTTGCACTCTTTCTTAATTGTCACTTGATAGATCTTCACATTTCTTTTACGGGGCAATTTACTATCTATCTTTCGTTAACATTGATTTAATTACGTAACTTAAATTTAAAAATGTATTATGTACATTATTAGAATATAAATAGTATTCAAATTTTGGGGGTTGACATTCCATGGCGTAACGGAGAGTCACGTGTCAATCAAACAGAAGTCGGTTTGTATTGGTGGCTGGGAACAAACACTGTGCTAAATAGTATAAGGTTGCTTTCCAACCTCCAACAAAAAACAGATTTTGAATTTCACGTGACAATCATTCGCGCCGCTGAAATTATCAGAGTTAGTATGTTGCTTTGGCGACAGGTATTATACTTACGTCAAGTTAACTTATTAACCCAATGATTGTCAAAGAATTATCGCATTAAGAAAACATGGAGATCTATCAGGTGACAATAAATAATGTGCCAGGTCTTCTTAGAGTTTTTCTTTTGAGATTCCAAAAGGGGAAAATTAACCCTCTCTGTTGATTTAGTCTCTCTGAGGTTTTGAGCCACCTTTGACCATACTGTCCACTTTGAACCTTGGATAATATTGCGCAGAATTTTCCCTCGCTTTCTAAGCCGGCAAACCTCTGAGTATTCTGTTCAGTTTGTTGTTCTATCTCCATGCAATGCACTCGTACTCTTTTTTACGAATGGACAAAATGGACTTGGTCAGAAAATGCGCGAAAAGGTACAATCTAAAATGTGACAATAAACTAAAATTAAATAGGTTATCTTTAAAGTAGAAAAAACTCTAAACAAAGAAATTGTAATAGAGATACCTCTACCATAACACATTAGGAATAGAGAGTTTTGACTGTCCGACCTTGATATAACCACTGAATTAGTTTTTTTTTTTTTTTGTTACAAACCAGGCTCTGTACACCAACAATAAGATATATTCATTATTTTTGCAAGTAAAAGTTATTTTGGAAATAATAAAAATTATAATACCTAAAGAATAACAGATTATTGTTGAGTTCGTTTGTAGTAATTTGACGATGTTTGTTTAACATCCTTATTAGTCTAGACAACTTTAATTTTAAAATGTGTGAATTTATTCATTTTAACCACTTTGGCGGCTCTAATTCAAGGAAAAATTGTAGCCATATTGCAGCAGGTTTTCGCACGTTAGTTTCACTGCAGCACATATTGGAACTCTGCTTCTCCCCCTGGAAAGTGTCAAGATTATCTTCGACCACGCCTGCCTTTTAGTTCGCACGAGTGACTTCCAATACTCCCCATTCCTGGGCGTGTTCGACGGTCAGTTGTATAAAGTTGTACAGAGAAGGAATTCGAAAAGCATTGAAAACAGATACTCAAACGCTTGGCTTCGTTCTTCTGAAACAACATCGTCTTACTATGCTTTTCAACACAATGTGTGTATAATATTACACTTCGACACGCGCATACACTATATGACCAAAAGTAGTCATTTGGTATTAGGAAACTTTGAAAAATTCAGTTTTACGGATTTCTCCAGAAATAAGAAGCTAATTCTGTGTAATTTTTTTCAAATAAAAAGTATACTCCAGTTATCATTTTCCAATAAAAATTAAGTCTATTCAGTTAGGGGACTAGCAACAATATGAGGAAACAAAAAAAGGTTTTTGAACTTCTTTTACTGTAAATAGCTTAGAATACGCTACAACTTTCAGAAATAAGTTAAAGAACTATGTAGAATTTATTTTTATATTTTGGTGAAAATATCATTTAAAACTACGGAGATATAAGCATTTCTTTGAAAAATACAAATTGTTTTTGACGGTTTTCGGCTCATAACACGCAGTTTTCCGTCAAAGGTTACTAAACTTTCAGAATATTTCACAGCATACTTGAGAAATATAGTAATAAAATTTGAAGTAAAAGCATTGAAAATTTGATGAACTATGAACGTTTAAAGCAATTATTTTTTCACTGTGCATGCGCGAACTATAAGAAAATTATAACTTTCATAATCCAAATTCCAGATAGATCCTTCAACTATTGAAAAAATTCCACTCGATATCTTTAAAATTTGAAAAGTTGTCAGCGATCTAATAAGCCGAATTCTTGGATAGGCGACGAAGCATGAGGGATCGTTCGCAAATAATCCGTTTTTATCATGAATCATTTTGCACGATAAGAAGAAAGTTTTGCCAGTTTGAGAACGACCCCTTATCATTCGTTGCCTAGCCAAGAATTATTGAAATTCGGCCCATTTGAACACTGATTACTTTGTAAATTTTAATGATATCGAAGTGGAATTTTTTTTATGAGTTGTGAGATGTATCTGTAATTTGAATTATAAAGGTTATAAATTGTTATCTTTCGCGTGAAAAAATAATTGCTTTAAACGTTCCTATTTCATCGAATTTTCAATATTTTTGCTTCACATTTTATATTATGTTTCTCTTGTACGCTGTCAGATATTATGAAAGTTTAGTATCGTTTGAAGGAAAACTCTGCATTCTATGTCAATGGGAGAGAAATATATAAAAATAAAACAGTACGGTACGTACAGTATGTAGTAATAATAAAGCACTTCACTGTAATAGTACTGTACAGTAGATACAATAAGTTACATTTATATCTTAAAAATTGGAGATGATTTATCCTGCGAAGTCTGATCGTCATCCTAATATATTTTTAAATACAGTAGCTTCGCATTTACTTTTATAACATTTACATCTATGGTACTGGAACCCCTTGGACTTATATGGATTGCCTTCTCTTGACTTCTAATTATACGTATGAAAGATTCGCCATACCTAATTGTCATGCTACTTTCGACCCACTTTCTAGTTGTTAAGCTTATCAAGAATCTTTACCTTTTCTTAAATTGTGGCAAACTTTCACTTTTTGTTTCCATCTTCAAACTTTAGATGAAACAGCGTGCATGGATGCCACAATATTTCATAACCTTTCATACTTAGAAAAAAAAAAAAGAAAAATGATGAGTGGTGATCTATACACACTAACAAAGCTATGTTTATAATGCGGTGTGTGGGAACTTGCGCAGTCAGTGATGCAGAAAGGATGAAAGCAAGAAATTAGCTTTAACTCTAAAATTCGTTGCTCCTGAAAAACTCGCGTTATAGCCATTTCGCGTAAGAGGGATCGCTTTGTAGCGGGAGTCGACTGTATTGAGGGGTCACATTTTTCGTTAGTGTAAGTTAGTGTTTCGTAGTTTCGTTAGTAAGGGCATAAGTCCCGGACTTATGACCTTTCGTCACTAAACACGAATGACGGAATAGTAAGACGCACTGAATGTATGGCAAGATCACAGAAGAACTAGATTTTTTTGGAGTAATGAAATAAAAACAAATAACTACTTAGATCTAACATTATTACGGTAATGGTAGGTTCGTCAGTTAGGGGGTTAGTGGGGGGAGGGGAGGAGATTCGAAATCACGACCTGAACAGAGATAAGGCAGAAAACTATCAGAACGAAATTCGCTAATTTATCGAGGATTTTACTATCACTCTACCATCTATATTACCCAAAAAATTACGTGATTTACAAATCCGTTCTGTGGAATTGTGAATGCCTCATACAATTTTAGTTTTGTAAGGAATTCGTTAAAAAGTTGTGTGATACATTCTGATTGATGTAAAAGTTTGGATGTAAGTTTTAAAATGTGATACTTTTAAACACTTTTTTTTAAATTAATGATTTGCCTTGAAAGCATCAAAAACCATTCACAATTATCGGTCAATCACAATAGTTTTCTATCACTTTGTTCATTAAATTCAGGTCTCTGTGTCATATGTATTTGAAAGTACAAACCAGTTAGAACTGACCTTAGACCATTGAGACAAGGTCTCCTGCAAACACACGTGAGGTAAAAGATCCCCTAGGAACGACCCCCATTGATAAGAGCTATTGTGTATTGTGAATGTGCTCGCTCTTTCTACTCATGCCTTTCTTTCAAACTAGAATAAGTAGAAACTGAATTCCTTATCGATTTCAACATCGAGTGCAATAAGGTGCTTTTCATGTTTTCTCGAAAGATCCTACATCCCACCCTACCCCAAGAAAGCTATAGAAAAAATTCTAAAGAAAAAAGCTGTCTCCTTTAGAACAGAATTATTTCTCTACTAATCTCACAACAGCAAAAAAATATATACAATATATATATTTTCTCTTAAAATTGGTTGGTTCTTAACCAACTAATTAATTTATAAATGAATTTCACATTTTTTATATTCCTCATTTAAGATCATTATAAAAGCCCAGGGATACGTTAATAATATATATTTACACTCTCATAAATAATGAATAGTCTGCTTATGATTATGCCTTTATGTTACGACAACCTTCCAAACCAAAAACATAATTCTTGTAACGTTACACCTATTAATACTGGTAACCTTACACATTTCTTTTTACAGAGCACATATGCTTCACGGGCCGTAGATCAAGGGAGGATGCAGACAAGCATTTTAGGGGGAGGGGTGGTCATGCTGAAAAATATTCAGTTTTGGTTACGAAAAATTTCTGACACTGTTTGGGTGTCAATAAAATGTATCGAATCGGCAAAAAACATGGCATCTAGAACTGCACATTATTTTTCCAAATTAATATCAGAATCAATGAAAGGAAGAATTATTTCAAATATTTACTTAAACAAATAATTAATAGACTAAAAATTATTACAGATGACAACTTTATTCATGAAGCATCTGAACACAATGCGTATTGATATATTTTCATGATATGCTACATTCATCCATCTAACTCGTATGCAATTATTAAATTATGATCACGTAAAGTAATGATGAATGAATAATAGTGTCGATGGTTTAGGGGGGGTCATACCCCCATGACTATCCCCTGAAATCCGCCCTTGCCGTAGGCTGGGCACCACCATTGCGCTAAGTTCTGAAGAAGATGAAGAAAAATAAAATAGATTTTGAATTAACTATTGAAATAAATTTGGGTTTCCCCGAACAGGTTCTAATATTTCTGTGATACCTTTCCGTCTTGTAAAATAATAGCAAATGAACTGATTTTAAAAAGCTCACAGACATGTTATCATCAGACTCAAAACTCCAGTTAAAGATACAATTCCCTTCAGGAAATCAGACAAATGATAATATGTGTACAATCTAAAGGACAATAAATCCTCTGCTTTGGATGATGCGTTACAGGTTTTCAAACACACATATAGAAATAAATATGCAATATATGTGTGTGTGTCATCTCTTAGTCAGAGAGCTTAGGAAGAGTTATAAGTATATTATCAAACTTTGCCGCATTCAGTAGTTGTAAATTCACCCTATTTGGGATCGTCAGTCTAGAATAGTCATAAAAAACTGAATGCAGTAAATATCTCATATAAGCCGGCACTTCCTTCACATTGATATCTAAAATTGATTAGCACGCCAGTGAAATGTACTTGTGCCCCGGCTAAATGACGGTTGAGCTGTGATTCGACCGCCTCGGCCAGAAACAAATTATGTTGCAAATTTTCTTTTGCAATTTGATATATATTTTTTTAAAATTCAAAATTGTACCTTTTGATATATCATAACAGAAATGTATGTTTGATTTTAAAATTTGTGCATTGATCCCTTCCCTTGGATCCAGAATTCATTCAACAATCAATAAAAAGTTTATTTGCAATGTATTCTATTGAAAGTTACATTACATTAAGTTTAGTTTTTAAAAAAATTTCTGAGATTTAAAATGAAGCTATATAAATGTACTGCATTAAACATTCTTCAATGATTTCTAGTTTTAAAACTTATAACAATAGTGATGTTATTTATACATGAAAAGGTGGATAATGCGGTTAATGGGCATCAATAAAGAAAATTGTTTTAAAATTATATTTTATTTAATAGGTATAGATACAATATTTCAGTTTTTTTAAAAGATGCATAAATCTGTCAATATATCTTTAGTGTGCACGTTAAATTGGCAGTTGTATAGATGTGTTTCAGTATTTTTGCAATCAGCATAGTTTTACAAATTTTTAAATTACAATCTGTAGGATTAGGTTTAAATGTTGTGGTAAATTATTTTAAGTTGTAAAAAGGCTAATTTGTTGTTTACTTTATAATTATTAGTTTTAAAATTGGATAAGAAACTTGGCGAAACTTGTACTCCTAATAAGAAACGTGTTGAACGGTCAGAGAAATTTCCTCACGAATGCAATGAAACTGGAAATGGATTCTAAAAGCAACATACGTCACGTTATCTATCTTCTCCGCCCTGCTGTCAGTCAAATTCAGGGGGCTTACACGAGTGCTTCAGTACTCAAGAGAAAGAAAGTAGACAAACTGCTTTTGTGAGTGTAACATGTACAAGAGTGATTTTTACACTTTCACTTCTTTCTTTCGTTCCTTTGCTTATTTTCTTCAACGCTTTTAACAAAATTTCATAAAATTATCTGAACTTGTTCATTAAATGAGTTCCCCAAAATGAATCATTTAATAAACTAAAAATATGATTTGCTCTGAACTATAATCTGAAGCTAATAGATTATACTTGATTTATTTGTGTATTTTTAACATTATTATTATTTTTCACCCTCTTTTATTGACCTAAAAATTGACCTGTTTCGGATATGTAAAGTATTTTCATTTAAAAAATAAATTTAAAAATTTAAAATAATTTTACATGAATGCCGCCGTAGCAAAAGAAAAAATAGCGAGACCGAAATAGAGACTTATCCAACTTTTGGATAAGTCTCTGTTTCGAAAATTATTGTCTGCAGAGAAAAAAAAAATCATTTATGCATCATTCCATATCAGTCGCTTGAAAAACGCATCAACGGTGCTATACTGCATTATATTATATTCTATCATATAGTTTTTTGTTTTGCAGCTAGTTTAAAAAATTATGACTTTATTTTTTACATTTACTTATAGCTCACCTCCAATCTCTGATACAAATGTACTTCCATTACGATTAGTATTTAAATGTGGCATTAAATACTTTTCTATCATCTGGATCCCCCCCCCCTTTCCCTCAGTAGTGACAAAGAAAGGGATGATCTCACAAGTGCGCCAAGATGTGCTCAAAATCTGTTCTCAAATTTGTCCCCAATCTATTCTCAAATGTGCTTCCAATCTCTGTTCAAATGAGTTTCCAAGTTTTAACTAAGCAAATATCTTGAGCAGAACACAATTGTTGCATTTTCTTTGTAACAAAACATAATTCGGAACATATTTTAGTTCACATCCCGTACACCGGATCCCATTTGAACACATTTTAGTACACATTTATGCAACTGAAGCATCTTTTTATTATCTGTATTGAAGTACGGTATAACTTCGATTTGAGATTTCCCCAATTTAACGACGAATTTCACTGGTCCGGATTCGACTGCATTAAAAATCCATGCTCCTCGGTTTAACGATATCCTTGAATTAACGATAACTTTTTTCTGTCCTTTGAAAATCGCGTACATTTGGAGTTATGCTGTATTTCAAACGAGCTTCCAATATATGCATGCTTTCACTGACGGATAAGCGCAAGGCGTCATGCCCATAGTTGCAGTACTGTTAAGATTGGCCTGTTGGTGATTCGAAGTCAAAAGATTATCTACTGCAGAGAAAATTTACTGTTCCAACCAGTGTTGACTTTCAACCAAATCAGATTTCTTTTCTGCTAATCTAAAATTTAGTCGCGAAAAAGTAGGTATAAATCCAGAGAATACTAGATACGATCAGTAGAGCTAAGAGACGATGAATTTTCTGCTTGTTTCTGGCAAGACTTGATTCAAAATACTTGCTATAGATGGTAATTTGTATTTTTTATTTTTAACACGGTCAAGCTTCAAACTTAGTTGCTAATTTTATTATGTAACAAGAAAAGTTTATTATTATTACTATTATTATTATTTTCGCTTCTAAACATGAGTGTGTCGCTGACGCGAAACCAAAGCCGCCCCCCCCCCCCAAAAAAAAAAAAATAGCTCAACTTAATACTTTTTCCTACCTCAATACGGGCGTTAAGTCAGTTTACGCAATTGGGGCGAGGTGGCGAATAAAAGGTACATAATATTAGCATGTCTTTAAAATTTTATTATTTAGGAGAAAAGTTTGCAAGCTTCAACTACACAATATTAGTTTTGGCCAAAAAACGAACTAATAATCATAATATAAAATATAGTTTTGTTTTATTTTTTGAACACATTGCATTATTTAAGTCTAATTAATTTGAAATTAGAATAACTTGAAACCTGAATTTCTCCAATACTTTTGCTGAAATTGTTTGTTATTATTATTATTATCATTATCATATATATTGTTTCTTAAACGCTTCTTTTTTCTTCGGTGGGAGCGCCATAACTTCATCAATACTTTATCAAACCAATTGAAGCATCATTTAAAAGATTTTACACCCCCTTCCCATGAAAAGTTAAGAAACAACTCAAATTTTGGTTCTTTTGTCCAAAAACACCATTTTTTTCTGTTTTTTTTTATTACGCACTAGTTTACTTTTCAACGCGCCAGAGCAAATGCTATAATTAAAATCACCTATGAAGAGAGGAGAAAAGTGGAAATAGCTTCTTCATTGTAAGAAAATTCCTGAACGTCACAGGTTATTTCCGAGCAACATTTTAGAATTTAACGGCTTTCCACCAGTTTTCTGCGAAAATCAAGTGGTTCGGCGAAAAGGTTTCCAGAATTGCTTCAAGTTGCAGGAATGCAAACTTCTTGCTGTTTTGAAAAAAATATCTTTAGCTACCAGTATCAAAATATACTCAGCGTTTTTATTAAATTCTTATTGAGCTTGATTATTGAGCCTTAAGTTCAACTATACGGTTTATCCAGATTGAGGGGATAAATCAGGGAGCTAACAAACTAACATAAATAAGTTTTCTTACAGAGTACCTGATTTCTTCCCTAAAACGTCATTGCCTTCTATTGAGAAAGTTTCTGAATACTTCAGAAAAATTCCATGTTGATTTCGGAAAGGGTTACTGTCTTTTAGCGGGAAACTGTTGTGCTTTTTTTTTCTCGATACGTTACTGCCAGAATTTAAGCACATTAGCTGCGCATTATTTTGTAGGAACGTTTCGGAATATTCTTCACGGTTTTAAAGTGCATAAATATTTAAAAGAAATTATAGGTTATGATTTTTTTTTATCTAAATTTGAGCTTCAAAACATTAAAATAATAGAATCATTTCTAATCATATACATAACTGTAAATCTGATATCGTCAAACTTTAAAACTTTTTATTGCTCAAAAACGTAATACCTCATAAGCGAAAACCAATGAAACAAAATAAGGGTTTTGTTTCCTTAAAAATGCTATTATATTGCTTGAACTCCATTGCAGCTAAATTTCCGTTATTACGAATAAAACTTTCGGTCCATTGAACTCTTTATACGAGTTAAAGATTACCATGAAAATTACTATAAAAGCATTTCTGAAGATTTTTCCAAGCACACTCAAATTACAGAAATAATAGTAGTTCTCAGTTCTGCAATAACTGAAGAATTAGGGATGACAAATTTTACATTAAAGCTTAATCAATTTTGATTGCATAATTTATAAGACCTTTCAGAGATTTTTCTACATAATCAAACTTATTCAAATATTAAAATTGCCATTATAAATAATTGTAAAATGTTTATTTACTTTTATTCACAAACTTGCAAGCATTAAAAAAAAAATAAATAAATAAATAAAAATCCACATTGTACGAGTATTTCAAAAGAAACATGACAGTTGAAAATCATGCTCAAGTGATTCCTGACTGGGAGAAATTGACACGGAGGGTGGACAAAGGAGCGGTAGATGCTTTTAACGCCCCTACTGTTCGTCAATTCCTTCACCCTTCACTTCCCGCGAGGGGAAAAACTGCTGGTGTTCTGCAGGAAAGCCGAACGCTTCGAACGTAATATTACGTCGCTGCCGCTAATGACATATAAATTCGTTGACGTAATATTACGTCGCAGCCGCTTGAGTGGTTAAAGTGGTTGTTGGAAGAACACTTCCCAAACACAAACATATTTTGCTTTGAAAGTATGAGAGAGAAGGAAAGAAAGCGTTTAAGGAAAGGGGGATGCATAAGAAAGAAAACGTACCCTAACATCCAGAACGAACTTGTAAGAAACTAAGAACAAAATAAAGTATCACGTAGAAGAATTTGGGGCAAAGTGAGACGGTTACTTACTTTTTTCAGCATGAATAAATTGGAATTTTGTTCTTAAATTTACCGTTCATAAAGAAGGAACAATATATTTTGTGATAAAACTTGTACTAAAATATTATTTTTAATTTTTGACAGTAACTTTGTACCGCCAAAAACAGGTGGAAATGTTTTCTTTTTTTTTTTTATCCATGGAACAAAGTGAAAAATGAAATTGTTTTTCGAATGAAATGCTTTTTATTTGATTATTAAAGGTATTTTTGAGCAAATGAATGAGTAAATAAAAGAATGAATGAATAACAAAGAAGAAAAGAAAAAAATAAACAAATAAAAAATAAATTCATTAATTAATATACGAGAAAAAATAAACGAGTGCATAAAATAGTGAATGAATAAGAAAATAAGTAAATGAATGAATAAATATGAGAATTATTAAATGAAAGAGTGAATGAAATAATTAATAAATAATTTCGCAAGTGATTCGATAAAGTATTGAATGAGTAAACGAAATGAGCTATATTTTACTTTGCCCCATCCACTTTGCCTCGCATGCACTTGAATAACTGTACAAATTATTTCAAACCCCAATGAGCTTAATATTAAACAAATAAATACTGCGCTGAATATTAGTAGATCTCAAGTAATATTCAAACCGTTGATAACAAGAACTTTATCATTCAATAATAACAAAAATAATTTTTGACTTCCAACAAAATATTACAATATGAGTATCAACCTTTGAAAATTGCTTTTGTTATCATATTCTTTGATTTTCAGAGGGAACTTTATCTTGACTGGAATAGACTACATGTGTTACGACACAGATAAAATATAACCAGATAGGTGGCGCTAAAAAAGCAGAGAAAATATTTCACCATTTCTCTTTGCACCGCATTCCCCTAATTCTTTTGATCTGAGTGACAAAAACAACATAAACCCTGTTATACTCGAGGCTGAAAAATCAAAACTAGAGAATCGTTACCATGTTTTTACCAATTTTTTTTTTCTATTTTTATCTCATGCTATTCTAAAAAAATTCTCTTTAGTGACTGTCTCAATCTTTACATTTTTTCCAGGCAATAAACACGTCCCTACATTTATCAGAAAAATCAATGTTTAACCAATTGTGGACAAATTTACGCTTATTTGATTAAAATGCCATCAGCTGAAAGAAAATAAGGGTTGAATTTTCGTTTTTCTCCCCTTATTTTTTTCACTAGAAAAACCATTTACCTGCATTTAGCTCTACAGAGAGAACTCTCTTGGGGAGAGAAGATAAAAAACCAAATATATCAACATTGACTCTCGTCTGGGCTCCACAGTATAATCCGAAGGGTTCAACATTTTTACGATTGCCAGTTATTTTTCTTACTTGTTTGTTTACTTAGCCGTTCTGTATGTTTCTTGTTTATTATCAATGTACTTGGGTGAGTTCACTAAGTTTTACTGACGGAGATCTTACTGAGGAAAAATAAGCATTATTACATTTTTTTTTCTTTTATTATACATTAGAACTTCTCCCAACTATTTTGTCATGAGTAGTAGCTACAAATTGTTTTTGTGCGCATTTACTGCAATAGGAGATCTGATAGAGGAGGCGTTTAGTTTTTCAGTTTAGCTAAAACGTATTTTATCTAAAGTTCTTCTAATCTTAGGAAAATTAAGAGTGCCAGCAGTAAATTGATCTTCTAGGAATAGAATATAATATCGTCAAATTCAGCAGTACGCCATCTCGTGGACAGAAATTTTAACTTTTTTAACATCTGTCGATTAGCATGAGTGTTTCACTCTTCATCGCGCCTGTTGAAGCGTGTTCTGTTTCACTTGCTCATCAATTAGAAGTGCTCTAAAAATAATCCGACACTATCTGCTTTTTTTTCTGTGAGATGTATTTTTTTCTTTGTTCGAATATACTTTATGAACATTACATACCACGCTACCGAGTGGAGAAGGCTTATCTGAGCTTTTTTGTGCTTTTAGTATGTGTTACATAATGCTACTCTGATGACAACATATTTCCTTTTCTTTTGTAAATTTTCTTTTTAATTAGGAGGATATAAACTTCGTTCTGGTACTCTCCAAGAAATTCCGTATGTATAACGATGAAATACACAAGTATATATATATATTTTTTTTTTTTTTTTTTTTTTGCTGTGACTTTCCTCAGTTGCTACTAATCCAATTATATTCACTGGAATTTCTGCCTGTATTGTAACCTGTATGAAATACTAAAATGATAGAAATGTTTAATGATAAAGACTAAAATCTTTGCGAAATTACATATTTTGTACTTTGAAAAGGGAGCACAGTTAATTTGCCAGATTAACTCAGATTACTACTTCAACTTATTTCACAAACCTAAAATATGGAATTTAACAGAATACATCATGCTATGTATTCGAATAACTTAATTACAGTGTAACTTTAATATTAATTTAGAAATGAAAGTAATAAGTGCCGAAAAATAAAACATTCGTTGAACAAAACTAAGAGCCGTATTAAAAGTTGTGTAGATCAGTGAACTATTTGCGTTTTTCTTTTTTTTTTTTTTTTGGATAATTTGCAATGACCTAAAGAAGACATTTGCACCGAGAGTGAATCGAAAATATCCCTTAACAATAAATCTGTACGCAGTAGAACACAGTCAGTGTTCTGGTTCAATCTTGACTCGAAAGGTATTGGCATCTGTAAATTGGTTCCGCCCCCCCCCCCCCAAAAAAAAAAGTTCAACTTGGACCTTCCATCAAGAACAGATCTTTAAAATTTCAGCAAAATGAAATGCATCAACTGACCGAAATGCCTGATTTGCCCGATTTTTGAAAAAACTGGCTCTTAACTACTACTAGTACTTGCTATTTCAAATAATATAAGAATCGCTAGCATCTGAAAATAAACTATGCCTATGTGGCAAGGTCAGCATCAAAAATGTGTTTGGAACCAAAATACATTTAATGTTTGATCATTAAAAAAGTCATATTAATTAGCTCATTCCTACTTTTTACCATTCAACGTAATTTCACAGCAACTTGATACAGTCTGTTCTGCATAAAGTATTGTACGAGTAAGATAGCTGCAAATTCTTTGTGTGTTTTTTTTATCAAATCACCGAAGAAAGCACTTGCCTGCATTTACGCAGTACAATTTTATATACCACCCAAAGTATTCCTTTAACAAGCAGATTGAAATTTAAAAAAAAAAGAAAATAAACAAAATAAAATAAAGAAAAACGCGCGCGAAAATCAATCCTGGCATTGTATTAATTCAAGTAATTTCACAACAGTTCCATGGAGTCTGTTTCAAAGGACGAATGAGACAGATATTAGTCTCTTGGTTGTTTTTGTTTTCTTAGTCATAGAAGCAAATAAAGCATTTATTCACATTTATGCAACGAGAGTACTCTCAACTTAAAGGCCCATTCTCTGTATTAATCTCTATCTACAAATAAAGGCTCTATGCCACAGGCAAAGACGCTATCATTCCTTTTCTTTTATATAGGGACTTTTTTTCTTTTAACTTACCTTTCATTTCTTCTCTTTTCGATGCCAAATTCTCTGTGGTCAGTCTAAAGACTTTTACTACCATCTAGAGGGGCATCAAAAGATTTTGCCTTCTTTTTGCCCTAGGGAGACAGCATTGTTCCATTTGGAAATAAAGGAGTTTTGTGTCTTAATATAGTGAACTAATATTTCCGAGAAAATATACGTGATCAGATAATATAGCAATGTAACGACTTCATGAAATTGTTTGTTCTTCTTGTATGACCAGCAATGCTTTTTCTTGGACACGTAGCTTGAAATAGCCTTCAGAGGGGAAGAACTCAGAGGCTAATTACGCTAGTAACCTTTGCTAGCGAAGATGGATTTTTTGGTAATTATTTTCAATGGGTTCTGATGTAACTTTAGAACTGTTCGAGAAAAATATAAGTTAAGAGATATGTTATATCGTTGGATTTTTAAGGAATTGAATAATTAATCCGGTTAGATACTTTGATGGTTAACTTCATGTTATTGAAAATCTTTTGATCTGGTCGATCTTATATTAATTGAATTTTAATTTAACTGAATAAGTAAAGTAACAGGGATGGCTAGAACAAAACGGACATAACTTTTTCGTATACAAACACTTGACTTTCCAGTATTAGATCAAAGCTATCTTAATTGGCAAAGGTAAATTTTGTCAAACATAACTTTTTCCCATTTAAAAGTGGTTTCTAAAAGCAAAAGGTACTAGGATTATGTAAAAAAAAATGACATAGAGTCTATATTGAGCTTAGTTTCTCCAACTGTTAGGTAATTAGGCATTTAATGTTAGACATTTTTTAGTGAATTTAACCATTAACGACATTTCTATCAGAAAAACTTAAAAACAAGCAAGCTATTTTGTAACGGGTCCTCATCAAAACCATAAGAATTTTAAAAAAAGGAACAGATTGTCCATTCTAAAGTTATAGAGGGACAGGCAACAGACACAAATTCCTTCATTTAAAAAGCCTACTTTCCAATTTTTATTTCTCAGTACTAATTCAATTATTCACTTCATTTTAGACTTTTTAAGCAATATTTGTAAAATAACTTAAGTCTTCTTTCATACCTTTATTAATTTTTGCTGAGTATCCTCCTTTGCAATGAATATTTGTCGCAGCTTTTTAGTTTCGAAGAAAAAAAAACGAGAAAAAAAATCACTCTTTATTAACAACACAGCTACTTTACCTTTCTTCCTTCTCTCTATTTTAACATTGCATAGAAAGGTACACTTAAATTTGCATACAATTTCATTACAAAAACTGGCGTGTTATATGCATATACGAAAATGAAAAAAAAAAAAAAAAAAACTTTGATTTAATTATTTCGTATAAACTCGTAAAAAAATCACTCGTGTTTCGAAATACACCCATTTAAATAATTTTCTTTGCTTTAAAATTTGACTGTTTTTTATTACCATCTTTTTAAAGTACTTTCAGGAAAAACATTTTCTTTTACGCGTCTTGAGAACAGAGTTGATAACTCTAACAGCTATTTTTCAAAATAGTATGCTTAAATTTAAATGACAATAGATTTAAATATGTAATTCGTTGTGAATAATGGAGAAATGTGGTAAATTGATAAAGGTTCAGTATTAAAAGCATGAATATATCTAATTCTTTGGTGTATAATACAACGTTAAACTAATAAGCATATCTCGTATTTCTATTGGAGGAAATTTTAGTATTTTAATGCGTGCTTCAAGACACATTTATAAAATGAAATTCAATTTGAATATAATTTACTAAATAAACTAATAAAATATTTGTGCAATAAAAGCTAAATTATATGATGCTGTTGGTAAATTAAGTTTCTGAATTGCGTATTCATGGAAAAATTTTATTTCCATCTAAAAAGAAATCTGTAAAACAGATTTATTAAAAAACTGAAAAATGTAATGTGTTTAGAATATTCTCTTGGTATTTTGAATATAGATTGCTTTTTATCGTTACTGTTATTTCCAAAAATATTTTTGCTCGCGCTTTTTAATAGCTAACGTGCTAAAAATTTAACAAAGAATGTATATCTCAGCTCTACGAGATAGAGAAAAAACCTCATCGCATAAAGTTAGAATAAATTAACCCCACGAATCCTTGCAACGGAAACAAAATTAAACAAAAGAAGGAAGGAAGAAAAACATAAATATAAAAGTTTCGTCGGGCGCGTTCGATATTAAGGAAGAGTCCCACAAATTGGAAAATGCAGTAGCAGGGAGTCTTGCATAACGAAATGTAATTATAATTCGTACTACGCCTTTAATTTTTCACGTTAACTCGGTGCAAAGACTCATAATGAAGAACAAAATGGCGGGCAGTCGTTTCCATGGTTACCCTGCTGCTGTTGGGGGATCTCTGGATTATTATTAGTATTATTATTAAACGCTTGGCTCGAGATGTCCGCGATCCGATGCGAGGAAGAAAATTTTTAAAAAAGAAATAGCTTCTAAGTGGTGCTAAATGAATGAACTTAAAGGAGTACGATAGAAGTTCGCGCGCATAAAAAGAACTTTTTGATTAACTTCGGAGCTAGCCAAGGCAGAAATTAGTTTCTAGATTTTAATGAGAGCATTTCTCATTCTTGCAAGATTAGGAACAAAATAGCCTTATATCACCAGTTTTAAGTTCAATTTCGGATTAAAAGCTTATGATAAAAGAGCGTAAATTGCAGAAAATTTTAATGAAGGCCTTTTATGGTAACAAAGGTTTTAAAAAGAAGTTTTCTTAAAGAATTGCCGCAAAATTAATTCTTATGCGTAACTTTAACTGAATCCTTATTCCCACGTAAAAAAGGTAATTTTATTATTTTATTTGTAAAATTCATAAGTGTGTGTGGACACATGATTTTTAGCAACAAAGCTAATTCATTATTACTTTCCAAATTAACCATTGTGAGTAATATGAAACAATTTTTTATGTTTTAGTCTCTGCTCTGCGTTAAGAGTAAATATTGAATGGGTTTAATTAAGTTATCAAGAAACAAGGTGATAAAAACTTTTGCGTTTTGCTGTTAAAAGTGGCTTTTGTATGTCGCAGTCATTCAAACCATAATTGGTATTTGTGGGAGAGTGTAAATTCAAATTTCCGATTTTATTTGTTTTACTTAGTGAATATTAACTACATTTTTATTAAAAGTAGCCTTTCATTTAGTTTAACTTCATTAATGCTTAATTATTAAAAAAAAAGTTTGAGCTATTTTACCGGGTGATAAAATTAATTGGTTTAAATTAGAGATTAGTTTAGTTTAGGGAGAGAATAAACGCTTTCTTTTCTTTGCTAGGGATACTTCTAAAGAACTTTATGATAATAATAATGGAATGTAAACTCAGCATGTTAAAGGGGTCGTTGCCAGGATTTAAAACAAAATAACGGAGAATTTCTGATTGAATCTAATGTTCTGTTTACAAAAACTGATCCTCGGTCCTATTGTCGAGCAGAAAACCATTTTGTGCTTTTGCTCAGCCTCAAGTGAGCTGTAGAGTAAAAAGAAGTGTTAGAACATAAACCAAGAGAACAGCGATTTCTATCCGAGATTTAATGGTGCTAAACTTTTTCCGTCGCAAACAGTACTTTTCGAATTTTAATCCGAGTTATGCTAGTTTTGCTGTTTTTTACTTAGTTTTTGAGATTGAGTAGTAATCTGGGAAAAGCATTTGTGCAATTTACAAAAGACCCTTCAAAAATTGACTTTTAGCCCTTTTAAAGCAAATCCTTTATATTCTGGTAAAAGTGAAGCTGTTATTTTGATAACCATCAAAGGGATATCAAAAATATTAAATAATTAAAAATAAAAATGAATCGATAGACTTGAAAAATTTGTGGAAAAATAATTTGATAGCTGCAGCCTTTTGGTGGACCCTTTTTGAAATTTCGAGGTCAAACGAAAAGCATGCCAAATAATCAAATCAACTCCCTTCTTAACCACGAATGAGAACCGTATGTAATAATAGCCTGCTTCTTGTATTGAAGTTATGAAGTCGGCCAATGCGTTGGACACAATAAATCACAAATCCAATCAAACGCTAACTTTGGGAAATTCGCTACACTTTGCGACAAAAGCCGCCTTAACAAGCTCTGAGCCTCCCCTTTTTATTCAAATCCATGCATTCGTCACATCTGGCCCAACCTTCTCCTGTGCGTCCGTCAACAAACCCAATATGTGCCATGACACGTACGTCATATTTTCCTTCTTTTGCCCAACATTTCTTCCTTTTGTCCCCCACCGGACCATTTTGTGACACACGCGGAATTTGTGGCATAAAGGTCCCCCCCCCAACCCCCTCGCACCAACGGACTAATAAAGTCTGTCTGCTGGCTCAGCTGTCCTTTGATAGGGAATGATTTTTGGGGGGTCGGGCCTGCCCCTTTAACGATAAATTAAAGCTGTTTCGCGGGGGGAATCAGCCTATGTGTGCATGCAGCGATAGGCTGTAGTGTCAATAGTCTATTTTTGAGAGAACATTTCTCTTTTTCGTTCCCTTCCACCCTCCCCAGCGGCTATTGTCATCCACTACAAGCGAGAGTTTCTGTCTTGCTTATTCAGGCGACATATTGGCCACCCTGTCATTTCAGGGACCGAGTACCACGTAAATAGAATAGGCTTTAGGTAATGGCGGGAAACAACTTGAAGCCTAGAGTTGAAGTGCTACACGATTAGAGCCTCGGGCATACATGATGTGAGTACTCAATAGTACCCAGAAATCAGAAGCAAATAAATAATTATCAGTAGTTGCGGAAGAGGCTGGAGAGTGACTACAAAAGAAGTTAGGTTTTTAAAAAAATATTTTATTATCCTTAAAATATATTAGAGGGGTTGTGTATAAACTTTTATATGAAAAAAATAAATAAATAAATAAAACTCTTCGGTGTACAAAATAAACATTTTTACATTTTAAACGTAGAACTTATTTTTCCAACAGAGATTATGTAAAAATGGATTTTCTTAACTAATAATGAAGCTGAAAGTCTGGATCTCTGTTACGTGCATATTGCCTGGACCGTTCGTCCGATTTACATGAAATTTGGCACAAAATTAGTTCGTAACATAGGAGAGAGCACCTCGAAGAGATTTTTCGAAAATTCGATTTTGTTTTTCTATGATTTTATTTTTACCACCATTGGTGGATTTAATTCCTCTGTATCGAGAGAATCATCATAACATTGACGAGTAAATTACCATAACGTGGACGAGCAAATTACCGTAGCATGGGAGAGCAAATTAACAAAGCATATTGGCGAGAAATTTATCATCCATTATTTGTAAATATACAGGCGAACCAAATAACCTTTTAATTTTCTACTACGGGCAAAGCCGTGTGAGTACCGATAGTTAGTAATGCAATTAGGAAGCATTTGTCAAAAATATATTATAAATTAATGTAAAGAGAATAATGATTTGCTTGAAATACAATCTGCTTTGAGGCAGATAAAAATAGTACTGTTTAAAATCATTTTTTTAATTAATGATATTTATGCATGAAAATATGAGCAAATACATGCATGCAGATTTCATGTGATACAACTATGTACCGTCTATCTAAATGCTGTCGTTATTGTGTAAAAACTGCATTTCCAAACCTTGTCTCCTTTGAAAATCTTCTGAGAATGTACAAGTTCCAAGGAGCCCTAATATCCATGTAATAGTATTTCTTCAAAAACATTTTTTTCTTGTAGTTGTTTTGGAGTCGATACATATATTTAAAACTAACTTCGCAAAATAATTATCTTTTTCTCGAAGCGGTTTAAGTAAGAGATCGTGTTACTAAACCAATAAATGTTATCAACTTTTAATACAATCAAGAATCTCGATATCTTTAAAATGTTTCTCTGAGAAACATGTAAACTCAAATCTCGGATCCTGACTTGTTGGGATGAAAACGCTTGTCTAAATGACTGCATCAAAAAAATCTTTCCCTCTCTCTCTATTACTTTCTTATAAAGAATTACAAATATTCCATCCTAAATCGTAAATCTGAATTTTCAGATTTACACCTGTGCGTAGCTAAATAATTAATCCGTATCTATATTTAAATGGCACTTGCTGATGTATGCAATATATTGCACATACAAATTAAAAATCATTCTAAATCGTATGATATGCAACTGGCCAGATTATGTAATAATATACAAATATGCAATCTAAATCTGCAAATCTAAATAAAAATGCATTAAAAGTACTTATTTAAGTGCAGTTTTGCACGAAAAAATTTGGGCTTATTTTTTTTCTAATTTGGCAAAATATTTGTCACGCATAAAAATATGATGTTTAAGCTTTTACGTAGAAACAAAATGCCTCAGAGAAAATTTATGCAGACCATTTATTTCTTGTTTTTTTTTTTTTTTTTTTTTTTGCCAATTTTATCAGAAAGCCAGAATTTAATTAGAATTCGACAGCAATATTTTATTCAGAGGTAATCACTTTATTTGGTAATTAAGGTCTGGCAACAGCTCTTTCAGGTATGACGTCATAAGTCAGTTGATTTTTACGAGAAGCTACGAAGTCATTCTTTATAAAAAGTAATTAGGCAAAAAAGAATGGGTGATTGGATTCTTTACCTTTTTTTTTCATTATACTTAGGTTTCATTATGTTTAGTTATGATGGTCTCATGATGTAAATGGCTTGGCTTCATCATAAATATTTAGCTGGAACAATCGTTGTTTGCAATTTAAAACGAAAGAGAAAATGAACGTTAGACATATTTTTCTTTTTTAATGCATGATTACCGTAATAAAGATGCTTTGCGGACTTTATAATTCATTTAATCGATAATGGAAAACGGTTTTGAAGTCTGGCTAATTAATCTTTTTTTTCCTGTATTCATTAGTTAAAGTTGCAAAATTGTTTCATTTTCTGTTGTCATTAAATGCTCAGAACAAGCATTTACTGAAAACAAAACAGGCAACATTGGCTTTATTACTATTTGCGTCCGTGTCTACACCTCTGTGTGCTTTCCCTTCAATCTTCAACATGATGGGAGGGAGATGAACGAAATGCATGCGTTGCTGCATGTCGTTTGCGAGTTGAATTTTCATGCAGCATGACACAGCACAAGGGTTTGTATAAGTTTATTGTCATGTTGAAAAAGAAAAAGGCATGAGTGCAGGCGGACCAGACTATGATTTTTAAAGACAATGGACACAAAATTTAATTGGTTCTCTCCCCTTCTTGCTTATTCTATACTTGAATATCACTAGTCATAGTGTACCGGGTTCAAATTGCTTCTTTATTAGATAGATTTCCTGTAAAATATGACAGGTTAAAATAGATATGAAAGAGACATGTTTAAAACTGATTAGTTAGCTTTGATTTTGTACTTAATTTATAAAAAAAAAATAAGTCGACTACATACCAAATGCTAATTAGAATAAAACTTGCGTCTGGTTTTCCCATAATGGCTTGAGCTGAGGGCGGACCGCCAATGTATTCTATGTCTAACCAGCAAAAAAGTTGCTTATTGGGTCTGGTCCTGCCTTGTCAAAATAAAGCACTCTGCTTCTCAACCGTTGCCAAAATTATTTTATAAATAAAGTACTGAACTTTAAGTGATGCATCAATGAAACCGCACATGCTATCGCGCGAGTTTCATTGTTGGTGAAAACAGAGTGTTACTCGATCAGTGATTCTGGGAGGATAGTGAAGCAATAAAATATTTTGATACTTGGCGTATTAACACAGCCATGCTAAATTTGTCGGTACCTTATATTACAATGTACGCACATTATTATAAAAAATAGAAGTGATATAGTATACGATAATTAAATAGATAATATAAGATGTCGTAAAACTTTGCCCATTGCAGTAAGCTGTAAATATCAAAATTATCTATGAAAAACTTTTAATATTGTAAATATAGACTAAAATTGTAGTGACTTTGGTTCTTGCGAAATATATTGGATTTTTAAGAGGATTTTTTTAAATATTTTGAGTGAATGTTTACATCACCTACAAAGCGCGATGAAATGAGTCTAATAAAAACTTTAACAGTCGATTTAGTGCCCCCAAATCTTGGTTCCCTACGCCCGTGACCCAGGTATACATCCATTAATCTGGCACTAAGTATAAGTTCTTAATGGTGAACTTCAGGTTGTGGAGAAGATCATTATCGTAAAGGGAGGTCTATCTTAAGTGTGGGTACAAATAGTAGGTTTCGGACGATTTTATTAATATAAAAGTAATTATAAGATTTAACTAAGCACTTTTATGTGTGATAGCAAGAATGGGGGGATAAGACCTTTTAAAAATACTTTTTAGCTAATGACTTAAACCAAGGAATACCTCAAAAATCTTTAGTATTTAAGAAGTTTCGAGAGCCCCAAACCCACAATTCTATGCTTGCTTAAGTTCAGCTCTGAAATTGATTTGTTAACTTTGTAAATGAAACTTACTTTTTAAAAATAAAACTACTCATTTATTTATTTATATATTGGCAAAGATTAAAACGCTTGTCTCACCAACCAGTCTCACTGAAGTTAGGCATAGATAAAACAGTCATTTTGCAAGCCGTAAATGCAGGTATCCTCGGTAAACGATTGAATAAAATGTGGCAAACAAGAAAAACAATGTCATTCGTATAATTTTTGTAGGGGACCAGTGAGGGGTCACCATCAGTTCAATGCTAGATTTCGCGAAAAAAAAAAAAAAAAAAGATCATCAACCACTAAATTAGTGCTTTCATTTAAGTTGGCCAGCAAATGTTCATGATGACGTTTTGCATGTTCGCGAAACGCAGCGTTTCAACCAACGTCCATTTGACCTACAGTGACCTTCATTGAACACTTCAAAATTCCTCCGTCGTGATAAATGTAAATTTGCTTGGAAAAAAGTGAGCAGGTAGGAATACAGTTCCGATCAGTGTTACCAGGTGAACATTCGGGAAAGAAGTCTACCGTAGTAGGTAAAAATTGACAGTTCTGCGTCAGGAGGGGGCTCTAGGGCTCATAGCCCCCTCCCACGCCCCCTCTGACCTTGGGGATAACCTTGGTCTGCCCCTCCACCCCTGCCGACCCCCCTCCACCTCCTCCCGACCTTGGGGTTGCGCCTGAATCTTGAAGAAGATGACCACCGCGTTTTCGCCCTTCCTCGTTTTCGCTCGTGAAAGGTTACGAATAGTTTTCGCGCGTTTTTAGATATTTTCCCGTGTTTTTGTACTTAGAATATTTTTTGCGCTTTAACGGTTTTTTTTTAGTGATTGTAAATTATCATTTTTCACAAAAATAATTTTTTTTTTGTTTTAAGTTGATGGTCCCACCAACCAACCCGGTGTATTTGATAAATACACCCCATCAACGTTTTTTTTTTTTTTTCCTGCTGAAATAAAGAAATTAATCATATGTTTTTTTTTTTTTTTTTTTCCTGCTGAAATAAAGAAAGCATTTTTCCCTGCGGAAATAAAGAAATCAATGTATTCCTGCTGAAATAATGAAATCTTATCTGAAACCCCTTAAATACATTTCATTAAACTTTATAAACGAAATTAATAAGAATTTAATAACAAATTATATAATATATTTAAATTGAAAATATTTCACGGTAATTACAATTTCCATTTACAATAACATGTTCGTAACACATATAGATCATCGTACACATAGTATGCAAATGTTCTAAGGTATTCATTCCGAGCTCATATCGGCCTAATGCTGTCTGCATTCGGACGACGTAGCCATGCAGTTCATGACACATTCCATACACTTTTAGGTGGAGAACAAACTTTTTAAGTTCACTAAAAAATTCCCCTCGGCAAATTGGGCAAGTGGGGTTATTTATCCCCCAAAGTATTACACATTTCTCATGACATATATGACCACAATTCAATTTTATGAACTCACCATTCCCTTCAATCATGCATATAACACAGTCCTCCTCTTGGTTACAGAAATATCGACTTCTAATTTCGAAGTACGGGCCTTGATCGTTGATTGCGAAAAACTTTTCAAGTTCATCCCTAATCTCTTGCAATGAATTATACAATGCATTTCTTTCTTCATATGTATTATCGGCACTTAACCTTAAAATTTCCTGACAAATTTCTTCAAACACTACCATGTGTTCATCCATTTTCACCACACTTTGCAAATATTCACACTTCAGACCTGATCGAGCTCGTACAAACTTTCTAAAGCAAAATATCCATTTCAACTTTCGCTCACCTTGATTCACGCCCCGCTACACCTCCCCCTCTCTAGGGTCAATTGTGAACAACTTAGTGATAAGGAACGCGGTTGTAAGGCATTGACGATGGTATTAGTAAGTGCCCTGAGTCATCATCCCTCCAATTCCTCGTTCAAGGTCAAAATTGTAGCTTTCACCATCTGCTACGATTATAAATATTCACAATCTTCGATATAAATATATATATATATATATATATATATATATATATATATATATATATATATATATATATATATATATATATATATATATATATATATTTTTTCTACAACTTGAAATATTTTTTTTCAAACCATCTGTGTGTATATATATATATATTTTATGATGATGTAAAAGGTGTGAATAATATTTAACACTTTGAATTCTTAATTACATATGCTTTTCATGAATTTCATTCCATTTAATTAACTCTAATAATTACTTTTTTCATTAATACTTAACTTAATCATTTTATCATACATTTATTCCAATTACAAAATTATGTTTAAAAGTTATTTATTTTTCTTAGCACAAGAGATTTTAACATGTTCCTACTAAAATGCTTTTCACTCTAGTTTGAGTTTACTAAAATAGCAACTCATATTTCAACTTGTAAGAATATTTTTTTTTTTTTTCAAAACAATATTTTTTCAAACTTGTAACATTTTTCTACTTAGAAAATGAAATCAAATATTTTTTTTTCTTCAATTATATAAAATGTTTTTAAGAATTAATTTCTCAAACTTGTAATGTATTTCCACTAATTAAAAAAAAAATCAATTTTTTTTTTCCAATCATATAAAAATAAATTTTTAATCTTACAAAAATAATTTTTTTCCGCAAAAATATTTTTTTCAAAACAAAAATAATATTTTTATAACATATTATTTTTTTCTTTTCAATCTTTTTTCACAAAACTTTTTTTTTTCTTTTTTTTTTTTTTTCATTTTTTTTTTCAAACTTACAAAAAATAAATTTAATCAACTGAATCTTCAAACAGAATGATTTAATTAATTTTAAAACTAGCAATCAATTTACTTTTTGTATTAATAACAACTATTGTTAATCCGTTTACTCTTTGCACTCTCAGTATTAATTAGCACACATGCATTACAAATAATAGTAATGTTTAAGATACTTATAAATCATTCACTCAAGCTTTCAAATATCCAATTATCATGTTATTGTTCAATCATGTGAGGGAACTTGTAATGAAACTTTACTCATCAATCGAAATTATAAGCGAAAATATCACATTTTTAGCAATTAATATAATCATACAATTAACTTTGAATTTAAGAAAATTAAAAACTATTATACACTTAGTAACACATAGGTCGAAATGGTTTACGATCAGGTGAGTGTCTTTTATCAATTGAGAGAACAACATAGTTGAGAAAGAGCGCTCACTTTTCATATTAGAATTTATAAGTCTTTAAGGTATTTCTCCAATATTGAATTCAGTATTAATACGTATGAATTTCAACATGTGAATGTGACTGTATATTATTTTTCAACCCATTAACTTGTTTAAGGTTCACTATCATAATTTTCAACTTTTTCTTAGCATATGTTGAAATATTTTATGTGTGTCAATCTATTGAAATATCACAAAAATCATATTCTCACTCAAACTTTATTACAATACCATACAGTGAAACAAACAAAATACAGCCATTCTAAAGCTTGCTTACAAGAAAACGCATGTAGAAATATATGAAAGATTAATTTCAAAGCACAAATCATCAACTATATACAACGCAAAGCAATAAAACAAGTTTAACTGCCTTAAAGGATAACAGATACATTTTGAAGGATAGAGGTAATTCATACGTATTAATACTGAATTCAATATTGGAGAAATACCTTAAAGACTTATAAATTCTAATATGAAAAGTGAGCGCTCTTTCTCAACTATGTTGTTCTCTCAATTGATAAAAGACACTCACCTGATCGTAAACCATTTCGACCTATGTGTTACTAAGTGTATAATAGTTTTTAATTTTCTTAAATTCAAAGTTAATTGTATGATTATATTAATTGCTAAAAATGTGATATTTTCGCTTATAATTTCGATTGATGAGTAAAGTTTCATTACAAGTTCCCTCACATGATTGAACAATAACATGATAATTGGATATTTGAAAGCTTGAGTGAATGATTTATAAGTATCTTAAACATTACTATTATTTGTAATGCATGTGTGCTAATTAATACTGAGAGTGCAAAGAGTAAACGGATTAACAATAGTTGTTATTAATACAAAAAGTAAATTGATTGCTAGTTTTAAAATTAATTAAATCATTCTGTTTGAAGATTCAGTTGATTAAATTTATTTTTTGTAAGTTTGAAAAAAAAAATGAAAAAAAAAAAAAAAGAAAAAAAAAAGTTTTGTGAAAAAAGATTGAAAAGAAAAAAATAATATGTTATAAAAATATTATTTTTGTTTTGAAAAAAATATTTTTGCGGAAAAAAATTATTTTTGTAAGATTAAAAATTTATTTTTATATGATTGGAAAAAAAAAATTGATTTTTTTTTTAATTAGTGGAAATACATTACAAGTTTGAGAAATTAATTCTTAAAAACATTTTATATAATTGAAGAAAAAAAAAATATTTGATTTCATTTTCTAAGTAGAAAAATGTTACAAGTTTGAAAAAATATTGTTTTGAAAAAAAAAAAAAATATTCTTACAAGTTGAAATATGAGTTGCTATTTTAGTAAACTCAAACTAGAGTGAAAAGCATTTTAGTAGGAACATGTTAAAATCTCTTGTGCTAAGAAAAATAAATAACTTTTAAACATAATTTTGTAATTGGAATAAATGTATGATAAAATGATTAAGTTAAGTATTAATGAAAAAAGTAATTATTAGAGTTAATTAAATGGAATGAAATTCATGAAAAGCATATGTAATTAAGAATTCAAAGTGTTAAATATTATTCACACCTTTTACATCATCATAAAATATATATATATATACACACAGATGGTTTGAAAAAAAATATTTCAAGTTGTAGAAAAAAAAATATATATATATATATATATATATATATATATATATATATATATATATATATATATATATTTATATCGAAGATTGTGAATATTTATAATCGTAGCAGATGGTGAAAGCTACAATTTTGACCTTGAACGAGGAATTGGAGGGATGATGACTCAGGGCACTTACTAATACCATCGTCAATGCCTTACAACCGCGTTCCTTATCACTAAGTTGTTCACAATTGACCCTAGAGAGGGGGTGGTGTAGCGGGGCGTGAATCAAGGTGAGCGAAAGTTGAAATGGATATTTTGCTTTAGAAAGTTTGTACGAGCTCGATCAGGTCTGAAGTGTGAATATTTGCAAAGTGTGGTGAAAATGGATGAACACATGGTAGTGTTTGAAGAAATTTGTCAGGAAATTTTAAGGTTAAGTGCCGATAATACATATGAAGAAAGAAATGCATTGTATAATTCATTGCAAGAGATTAGGGATGAACTTGAAAAGTTTTTCGCAATCAACGATCAAGGCCCGTACTTCGAAATTAGAAGTCGATATTTCTGTAACCAAGAGGAGGACTGTGTTATATGCATGATTGAAGGGAATGGTGAGTTCATAAAATTGAATTGTGGTCATATATGTCATGAGAAATGTGTAATACTTTGGGGGATAAATAACCCCACTTGCCCAATTTGCCGAGGGGAATTTTTTAGTGAACTTAAAAAGTTTGTTCTCCACCTAAAAGTGTATGGAATGTGTCATGAACTGCATGGCTATGTCGTCCGAATGCAGACAGCATTAGGCCGATATGAGCTCGGAATGAATACCTTAGAACATTTGCATACTATGTGTACGATGATCTATATGTGTTACGAACATGTTATTGTAAATGGAAATTGTAATTACCGTGAAATATTTTCAATTTAAATATATTATATAATTTGTTATTAAATTCTTATTAATTTCGTTTATAAAGTTTAATGAAATGTATTTAAGGGGTTTCAGATAAGATTTCATTATTTCAGCAGGAATACATTGTTTTCTTTATTTCCGCAGGGAAAAATGCTTTCTTTATTTCAGCAGGAAAAAAAAAAAAAAAAACATATGATTAATTTCTTTATTTCAGCAGGAAAAAAAAAAAAAAAAAAAAAAAAAACGTTGATGGGGTGTATTTATCAAATACACCGGGTTGGTTGGTGGGACCATCAACTTAAAACAAAAAAAAAAATTATTTTTGTGAAAAATGATAATTTACAATCACTAAAAAAAAAACCGTTAAAGCGCAAAAAATATTCTAAGTACAAAAACACGGGAAAATATCTAAAAACGCGCGAAAACTATTCGTAA
Source organism: Uloborus diversus (assembly GCF_026930045.1). Classification (NCBI taxonomy): domain Eukaryota; kingdom Metazoa; phylum Arthropoda; class Arachnida; order Araneae; family Uloboridae; genus Uloborus; species Uloborus diversus. Next base: position 23,452,226 of record NC_072731.1, on the reverse strand, counting down.
CCTTTCACGAGCGAAAACGAGGAAGAGCGAAAACGCGGTGGTCATCTTCTTCAAGATTCAGGCGCAACCCCAAGGTCGGGAGGAGGTGGAGGGGGGTCGGCAGGGGTGGAGGGGCAGACCAAGGTCATCCCCAAGGTCAGAGGGGGCGTGGGAGGGGGCTATGAGCCCTAGAGCCCCCTCCTGACGCAGAACTGTCAATTTTTACCTACTACTGTTTGTTTTCTATAATTTTCAGGCAAAACGTGGACAGATTTGCGTTTCATTACAAAAGTCTCTTACGACCAGGGTTGCCAGATTTAAGAACAGTAAATACGGGACTTGCTTCTAGGAGTGAAAAAGGGGAGGGGGGGGGGGGGCATTTTTGAGACGTCGCGTCGCTGTAAATTCAATCTCAACAAAGCATTAAACCTCACAAATGTCGCCTATCAAAATATAAAAAAATATTTTCATTGCGAATGACGACGCATGCGCAGAGATATATTTACAATATTAGTCAGTGAGCAAAGAAGCAACCATTCGGCTCCTATGGTCTGCTGCAAAAACAAAACCATACAAACCAAATCAAAACTCAAACAATTTTTGCGTTTGCTGCCACGTAATTTTCTCGTTGCTAATTATTTCACATTTTTTGTTTTACTTTATTTTTTCCCTTAAAATAATGTCTCATTCTGTGAAATATTGTCATCAGCTAGAATACGGGACTTTAGCCGTCCCGTATGGCAGTTCCCCGGGACGCGGGACAATTTTTCAAAATACGGGACTGTCCCTTGAAATCCGGGACGTCTGGGAACCCTGCTTACGACTCAAGCTACAAAAACTATGCTTTCTCTTAACGAACAGAATCCAGGATTAAACAATCTGAATAACCGGAGGCGCTTGTCTTCTACGCCTGTGGACCCAGGTTCTGACCTGGGGTGGCCAGTCGGTGGATTTTCGAGATGCAGAAAATCATCAGTGCTCAATTCGTATGATTATGAGGCATGTAAAAGATATCTTGAGTATTCGTTTGGCTAAATTAAAAAAGAAATCCTAGTGCAAAATTCGCATTAAAGAGAACCCAGGTACCTCCATCTGGTAAAAACTGGGCGTCCAAATTATCTGCGCCATTGCCATCCGTGCCTTAATAGTGGCACATGAAAGACTGAATGCCGTATAAGGGGATCGCACTAGGTCTGTTAAAGGCTAAATAGCCTAAAACGCGGCCTTATTAGACGAAGAAAAAAAAAGTCTAGATAAAGTTGTATCAAGAAGATATTAAAAAAAAAGTTTTTTTTTCTTTCTTTTAAGATACTTTTTTTTTAAATAATGAGTTAGCCAGCACTAAAATTGTAACTGAGTAAGAGAAAAAAATTCCATTGGTTACTCTAACGTTGAAAAAACTGAGGCAATCTCGGCAAACATGAAACAATCAATAAGTCTTGTTTTCCGAAAAACTGCTGAAGAATAAATTTCTTTTCAAAATAAAAGGAATGTGATCTTGCATTTGCGTTAAGAAAAAAGTGAATAGTCAAAAAATATCTGAACGGTTTCGAATTGAAAAAAGAGAGAGAGAGAGAGAATAATTCACTTTTTCAGTTGAAAGATGAAGATGCTGCGATAAAAATAGAGGGGGCGGAAATAGCATTGTCAGAGTAGAACCGTTTATTCTCCACTCCATTCTAAAAGCATCTTCTGCCATTCAATTCCACGCCTGCTTGCAACAAAACACCGGAGAGAGGTCATTCTTGTAACTTCCAACAAACACCGCACGCAAGCATCACGGGCCATCGTGTCATCAACAGGCTGGCCCTCTGGAACGAAATCTGGGACGGATTACCGCCTAACTGCCGAATCAATAGGCCCAGCGTGCCTACCTGCCTGTGCACAGGACCACCCCGAGATAATCATCGCCCTGAGAGTGTTACGTGAGCAACACGCAGGGGCTTCCGGAGGACTCTATCTTGATGGTCAGGGGTATTTGCAGCATGGGAAAAATCCGGGGAACAGAAGAGATGTCTCAATCAGAGCAGAAATCTTCCCTCCCCCCTCGCTTTGACACGTCAGAGTGCTTTATGTATGAATGCCGTAGCTGGAAGAAGAGGGGGGGGGGCAAGTCTAATCCCGTGAATATGTCCCTATTAGGTGTCGAAGAACATGATGGGGAAAATCTCCACATTGGGTAGGTATTTCCCGGATTCTTTTTTTTGTGCACCCAATCTGGAAGTGCATGACTATTCAGTGGAGGAGGGAGATTGTGCAAGGCGATACTCGCTCATGGGATCCCTTTAATGATGGGATTAATCATCCTGACATTGAGCTCCCTGCAACTAGCTTCCGTCCCGCACAATTTATAATGAAGAATATCCTATGAATGTCTAAAAATAGGTTCATTTATACGTCATACGCTTTGATGCTATCTCCACAGACAAAGCAGGTTGTCGTTTACGAGGCACACTGAATACACCCTGAATGAAAATAAAGGCAAAAAGACTTTAAAATGTAAATTACCATTGATTCTTTATAAAGAAATAAAAAGACATTTTATCAAGCAGAAAACTTGTTTTCCAAACTGTTCGACTTTGACTCGTTATTTGCGGACTGAAATTTTATATTAAGTTATATTTTGTTCCAATCGCAGTTTGTTCTGCAAGTGATGAAGGCATAGTGATTTTGTGAAGTAGAATGCTTTAAACAATGTAGAGACAGGGATTTGAAAACTAGCTATTTTTTATTCAGAAATGCTTTGAAATACTTAATTATTTTTATTGCATGACATACATGTGCAAATAGACGCATAGATATGCAACACTAGAGCAGCCAGCTGTATACATTAACATATGGGGGGGGGAGGTTAAAATCCCTCTGTTGTACCCGGATAGACAACTCTCATATACGCGTAACTTATCCATGACAAAAACAGTTCCTATCAGAAAATCATAAATTGTTTCCAGATAAATATCCTTGAAGTCAACTAACAGTTTGTCAAGGCAACTTCAACCCATTATTATAACTGAGATAAAATAAATGAATAGTGGAAATGAACATTATTTTTATATCTATACAAATTTATTTCCAAAACAAAAGAAAAAAAACTAAAAAAAACTGAATATCATGTTTGTTTTTCAATAAGAATCATTAAAACTAACCAAATATTGGCAGTTATCAAAATAATGGAAACACTCTGTGGCAAGTGTGTTGGGAATCACTACTCTGCCGTATATGTTCTGTTAATAAAGGTGCTTTCTGACTGCAATCACACACACTGATGAATCCAGATAGTGATTGAGTTCTGAGGTCACTTTTGCTACTGTTGTTCGCTTTTTAGACACTACAATCCGCTTCAATACCCGTCGGTTTCTTTCACTAAGCTTCTCCTTCCGTCCACTATTTTGCTTTGCCAAACTTGTCTTACCGCGTTGTGTGTATGCTGTCATGACTTTAGATACTGTACCTCTAGAAACGCCAAAAAGTTGAGATGTTTCAGTTACACTTGCTCCAGTTACACGCGCTCCAACAATTTGGCATCTTTTAAAGTGTAAGAGGTCCGACATTTTACGTGTTTGAAAAAAATTGAAGGCTTCCAGAACTTCAATTAAGTCACCATATACAACCAGAATATGTACATTGCTATACATATATATATATATATATATATATATATATATATATATAAATTTTGTTTTTCATTACTTACGAAGCACTTTCAAAAATGTCACTTTTATTCACAGGTGTTTCCATTGTTTTGATAACTACCTGAATTTTCATAAGAAATGGGACTGTCAGCATACTTTGTGGGGAGCTGATACGTTTTCAAACTGGAGAAGAAGGCTCCTCTCATGAATTTTTCCGAGCAGTCGGCTCATCTTGAATGGATAACGAGCTGGCAGCATCGCAATTAGCATTACCAATCTAATGAGCACTTTTCATTCCACGTGTATAAACTGGCATAATATTTATCTCAGTCTGGCGCATGAGGCTGACCTAAAGAGATTTATCGATTCTGAGTGAAGAAAGGTTTATTGATTTTGCTAAAACTCATTTCAATCGTGGAAAACTTACCGTGGAAGAGAAACCTCGATTTCAAATAAATCTATTCACTCCACTCGTTTTAATTCGTAATAAATTAAACCCCAAAAGCCAGGGAAGGAAAAGTTTCCGCTCAGAAATCCTCCAAAACTTGTTCAGATTTAAAACTTTTAATGCAGTTCTCGAGCATGCATATACTTTTAAATTCGAATAAATTTGCTAATGGGTACCGTTTCGAAGTGCTCATGTGCCCTCAAACGTCAATTTAGTCAGTTCAAGTACAATAAATTTACAGAAGGAGACCCTAAAATATCAATATAAATGAGTAGTCACTCAGTTCTGTCGAGATTGACTTCCATGTTGACGTTTTCAAGGAAAGTTAATTTACGTTTCAATTGGAAATCCTATGCATTTCTAAAAATAATTGTGCTGCTTATTTTCAATATGAATTTGCAAAATACAAAATTTTATTGCAGCTATAATACATATATATATATATATTTATATACTGTTTTAAAAACATTAAAAACGCTACAGTGCATTCTTTATTTACTATCAACATTTATTTTCCATTACTACACCACATTTTTTTTATTATTTAAAAAAAAAATCATGGTATTATGAATTTAGGTTTCTAAAATGTCTGAAAACATTTTCACTTCCAGTTCTCTTTCATATTGCTCCACTCCCCAAATTTTCTCAATTATTTCAATCATTTTTTGGAAAGTATCAACATAATAAACTTCATGTTTCTTATCAAACATAAACATCCACATTTATATACATTTATATACCTACACATAAAATGGTATACATTAAACCATTTATTATAACAACAACATAATAATTCCCTTAATAACAAAAGGATTTTCCTGACAACTGATTGAGAGCGACGTAAAAGCAAAATGCTAATGATTTTTCTGACTAACACCTATTTTCATTTTTAAACCAATTTATATGATAATTCAATTAAAAATTTGGAAAATAAATTCGATTTATCTGTCGTGCAGTCAATTCAGTTCAACTATTTGATCTCCTTTCATGAGCTTGGGAAAGATGGGTCTATGATTCCGAAGCGTTTGCTAGTATGTATGGAATGGCACATACGTTAATTAATTATAAGGAGTAGCGCTTTGTGTGCACTTAATGTAAATAATATTGAAATAGTTTATTTGTTATATATCGATGTGTCTCGGAACCCTGACGCTAACGTTGAAGGTTCATTTATTTATTTATTTATTTATTTTTGGCGTTTCTGTGAACATGTACTTAAGATCCTCAGTAATTTTTTCTTTTACTTCGTCATTTTTAAAAATTTCATATGAAAAATAGTTTAAAATTGTATTTGGAAAAATAGTCATCCTTAAAACGAAAACCGGTTTGCCTGTATTTGCTATTATTTTCTCCTGCAGATTACGCAAAATATTATTGAATTGAACGTCATTTAAAACGACATCTGTAATTTATAATATTACATATGTAACAGATTCGTGGGAAAAAAACATTTGACATAGTTTTTGAGTTTGAAGAAAAACGTATATAAAAATCATACCATGCATTTTTGCAGAATTTTTACCTCATCTTTCAACGTGAAATGAAGTCACTTATTTATCTCGTTTTTGCCTCTTATTTTACGTCAAGACATCTAGGACTTATAAAGAAAAAAAAAACTAGAGTATAGGTGTAGGATAGGGGTATATTAGTGACAGAACGATTATCCCGTTATTGGAAAGTAAGGGTTTCCAACTTGTCTACTAGCTGAGAACATTTAACAACTGTATGGCACTTGCCGCCATATAGACTAGAGCAAGAGTTCCTTGACTTTTTTGATTCGCGGCACCCTTTGAAGAATTAGCATTTTCTCATGGCACCCTAGCCTATCTCTGTTACATTATATACATTGATACCATGCACATTTCGTGGCCCCCTTTGCTTGGGTGCTTTGGCACCCACTTCGTGAGCCCTTGGACTAGAGCTATAATTGTGATGAAAGACATTCAGAGCTAAGGAGGATCAAACCAATTTTGACTTGATTTACTTTAACTCTGCACGTAGTAGACTTTAGCAATAAAATGTTTTGTTCACAAATGAGGCGGTCAGGTCTAAAGTGGATTGTGTTGAAATGGACTTGATCCACTTAAGATCTGAATGCCTCATGTAATGAATGATTTAAGTGTGATTAAGAAGTTAGAGTTGTAACTTATCAACAAACTGGTAACATTGAACAGCTGACTGGTAACGCCAATACTTGTCGCCGTTTTTGGTCCAAGTTACACGGAAACTTTATTTGGCGATTCCATACTATATATTATTTTCTCTCGTTATTAGACATGATTTAAAACATGGTGTCAAACAGGATTAAAATACATATTAAAGTGTTAAATTACTAGGAAAATCAATATCTTAAGCCACTAAAAACTTAAAATGAAAAATAATTAGGCAAAAAAAAAAATAAATAAATAAATCTTAAATACCGTTAAACAGTAAAAATCCCATCAAAATGTAAAATGATGCGCTAAAAAAATCATTGAAAGTTCCATTAAAAAGCAAAATTGAAGTACAAAGAGCTACTATATTTTTCTGTTAATCGCCAAAGTAGAAAGTCGCTTAAAATTATATTAATATACTAGCAAACATACCCAGCGTTGCCTGGGGCAGTAATAATATTGAGAAACAATTTATGCTTTCCTTTATTTATTTTTAGCTGAGCTCCGCGTTTTCTTTCAAGTTAATAAGAATATAATGTATTAAAAAACTATTTTAAGTACATCACGCTATAGTAAAAAATTACACAAGCTTGATTCATAAATTAATTAATTTTTAAATGAGAGGAGTAATAAAAGCTGAAAATCTTCTCGCTCGCAGCCGGGTTTCGAACCCGAGACCCTAGGGTTGCTGGCCGAACGCTTTACCGACTGAGCAATTCGGGCAAGAGGAATTCGAGCTATTGATGCAGCAAAAAATGCATCATGATTGTTATTGATTTAATTTCAATTTATTGCTGCTCCACTCCTATTAGTCATAGCGTAATGCTATATGGGCTATAGCCTTCCTCAATAATTGGACTATTTAACATAAAAAGAATTTTTCATTTCGAACAAGTAGTTACTAACATTAGCGCGTTCAAACAAACTCTTCAGCTTTATATCATTATCCTAGATACAGATTACTTTCATAACCATCGTTTATTTAGAAAACTCACCGTAAATTCAAATTTCATGAAAACTACAATGCTCTGTGAGTTTAGAAATAAATCTCAATTAATATACAAATTGGTTTTTAAAAACTAACAACAATTCTAAAAATTACTTTTATTTTACTTTTTACCTGAATACTTTAAACATTTCTTTCTGACTTCGTAAAGATACTTTTCATTTCTTTTCATGAAACTATAGAAACAATTATTTTATTCAAATGCATGTCTTAATTTTCGAATATTTTGTTTTTACAGAGCTTGGTAATTGAATCCAGTAATTATCAAAATGCATTCTTTTTAAGCGAAACTTCTATGAAAAAAAAAACATTTTTTTTTTGGCTATTATTTTTAATCACATTTTATTATAAAATACAAAAGAACCTTGGGAAAATTTCAACAATCTACAGATATCCTTATTGAATAAATAAAGAATGATCTAATAAAAAGGCTTTGATTTGAAAGTAATTAAAAGTATTCTCATTTATTACCGCATTTAAGTAAATAAAATGGCAAGTGAAACAGAAAACTGATAATAAAACAAAAGACGAAAATGATTCAGAAAAGTTTAATTATATAAAATAGCAATAAAAAAACCAGTGTCTACCATTTTAAAATAAGGGGAAAACACAGAAAAAAAAACAATTAAAGCATTCTACACTTGACATTGAAGAAAAAGAAAAGAAACCTGCATTTTTATAGGTTAAAAGAAATTTTGAATTCATAAAAAAAAAAAAGTCTGAATGTTGTCTCCCCCCCCCCTGAAACTAATAGATAAAAATGGTCAAATTAAAATATCAAAATTTTCAATCTCGCGTTTTAAGGGTTACCTAACAATACTATGTACGCTTGGCTGTTTTGGGTGCCAGATTTAATTGCTTTTTGCTGTATTTTAAGGCGAGACTAAATATTGAGAAAATGCTCACAACTCTGAAATCAAAAACCTTCTAGGAGTAACAATACCTAACATGTAACACCTTCGTTTTTCATTTTCACAGCTTTGTTCCTTTATGTTCTCCTGAGTTATTATTAAGCCTTATAATGTGGTAAAGTGCAATCTCCTTCAAAGATTTCCAACATAGCTATAAGGGAGGGAGATTTTCGTACAGGTTGACTATTTTTGGCTAATTTTACGAATACGGTAAGTAGGTAAAAATTGACAGTTCTGCGTCAGGAGGGGGCTCTAGGGCTCATAGCCCCCTCCCACGCCCCCTCTGACCTTGGGGATGACCTTGGTCTGCCCCTCCACCCCTGCCGACCCCCCTCCACCTCCTCCCGACCTTGGGGTTGCGCCTGAATCTTGAAGAAGATGACCACCGCGTTTTCGCCCTTCCTCGTTTTCGCTCGTGAAAGGTTACGAATAGTTTTCGCGCGTTTTTAGATATTTTCCCGTGTTTTTGTACTTAGAATATTTTTTGCGCTTTAACGGTTTTTTTTTTTAGTGATTGTAAATTATCATTTTTCACAAAAATAATTTTTTTTTTTGTTTTAAGTTGATGGTCCCACCAACCAACCCGGTGTATTTGATAAATACACCCCATCAACGTTTTTTTTTTTTTTTTTTTCCTGCTGAAATAAAGAAATTAATCATATGTTTTTTTTTTTTTTTTTCCTGCTGAAATAAAGAAAGCATTTTTCCCTGCGGAAATAAAGAAATCAATGTATTCCTGCTGAAATAATGAAATCTTATCTGAAACCCCTTAAATACATTTCATTAAACTTTATAAACGAAATTAATAAGAATTTAATAACAAATTATATAATATATTTAAATTGAAAATATTTCACGGTAATTACAATTTCCATTTACAATAACATGTTCGTAACACATATAGATCATCGTACACATAGTATGCAAATGTTCTAAGGTATTCATTCCGAGCTCATATCGGCCTAATGCTGTCTGCATTCGGACGACGTAGCCATGCAGTTCATGACACATTCCATACACTTTTAGGTGGAGAACAAACTTTTTAAGTTCACTAAAAAATTCCCCTCGGCAAATTGGGCAAGTGGGGTTATTTATCCCCCAAAGTATTACACATTTCTCATGACATATATGACCACAATTCAATTTTATGAACTCACCATTCCCTTCAATCATGCATATAACACAGTCCTCCTCTTGGTTACAGAAATATCGACTTCTAATTTCGAAGTACGGGCCTTGATCGTTGATTGCGAAAAACTTTTCAAGTTCATCCCTAATCTCTTGCAATGAATTATACAATGCATTTCTTTCTTCATATGTATTATCGGCACTTAACCTTAAAATTTCCTGACAAATTTCTTCAAACACTACCATGTGTTCATCCATTTTCACCACACTTTGCAAATATTCACACTTCAGACCTGATCGAGCTCGTACAAACTTTCTAAAGCAAAATATCCATTTCAACTTTCGCTCACCTTGATTCACGCCCCGCTACACCTCCCCCTCTCTAGGGTCAATTGTGAACAACTTAGTGATAAGGAACGCGGTTGTAAGGCATTGACGATGGTATTAGTAAGTGCCCTGAGTCATCATCCCTCCAATTCCTCGTTCAAGGTCAAAATTGTAGCTTTCACCATCTGCTACGATTATAAATATTCACAATCTTCGATATAAATATATATATATATATATATATATATATATATATATATATATATTTTTTTTTTTTTTTTTCTACAACTTGAAATATTTTTTTTCAAACCATCTGTGTGTATATATATATATATTTTATGATGATGTAAAAGGTGTGAATAATATTTAACACTTTGAATTCTTAATTACATATGCTTTTCATGAATTTCATTCCATTTAATTAACTCTAATAATTACTTTTTTCATTAATACTTAACTTAATCATTTTATCATACATTTATTCCAATTACAAAATTATGTTTAAAAGTTATTTATTTTTCTTAGCACAAGAGATTTTAACATGTTCCTACTAAAATGCTTTTCACTCTAGTTTGAGTTTACTAAAATAGCAACTCATATTTCAACTTGTAAGAATATTTTTTTTTTTTTTTCAAAACAATATTTTTTCAAACTTGTAACATTTTTCTACTTAGAAAATGAAATCAAATATTTTTTTTTCTTCAATTATATAAAATGTTTTTAAGAATTAATTTCTCAAACTTGTAATGTATTTCCACTAATTAAAAAAAAATCAATTTTTTTTTTCCAATCATATAAAAATAAATTTTTAATCTTACAAAAATAATTTTTTTCCGCAAAAATATTTTTTTCAAAACAAAAATAATATTTTTATAACATATTATTTTTTTCTTTTCAATCTTTTTTCACAAAACTTTTTTTTTTTTTTTTTTTTTATTTTTTTTTTTCAAACTTACAAAAAATAAATTTAATCAACTGAATCTTCAAACAGAATGATTTAATTAATTTTAAAACTAGCAATCAATTTACTTTTTGTATTAATAACAACTATTGTTAATCCGTTTACTCTTTGCACTCTCAGTATTAATTAGCACACATGCATTACAAATAATAGTAATGTTTAAGATACTTATAAATCATTCACTCAAGCTTTCAAATATCCAATTATCATGTTATTGTTCAATCATGTGAGGGAACTTGTAATGAAACTTTACTCATCAATCGAAATTATAAGCGAAAATATCACATTTTTAGCAATTAATATAATCATACAATTAACTTTGAATTTAAGAAAATTAAAAACTATTATACACTTAGTAACACATAGGTCGAAATGGTTTACGATCAGGTGAGTGTCTTTTATCAATTGAGAGAACAACATAGTTGAGAAAGAGCGCTCACTTTTCATATTAGAATTTATAAGTCTTTAAGGTATTTCTCCAATATTGAATTCAGTATTAATACGTATGAATTACCTCTATCCTTCAAAATGTATCTGTTATCCTTTAAGGCAGTTAAACTTGTTTTATTGCTTTGCGTTGTATATAGTTGATGATTTGTGCTTTGAAATTAATCTTTCATATATTTCTACATGCGTTTTCTTGTAAGCAAGCTTTAGAATGGCTGTATTTTGTTTGTTTCACTGTATGGTATTGTAATAAAGTTTGAGTGAGAATATGATTTTTGTGATATTTCAATAGATTGACACACATAAAATATTTCAACATATGCTAAGAAAAAGTTGAAAATTATGATAGTGAACCTTAAACAAGTTAATGGGTTGAAAAATAATATACAGTCACATTCACATGTTGAAATTCATACGTATTAATACTGAATTCAATATTGGAGAAATACCTTAAAGACTTATAAATTCTAATATGAAAAGTGAGCGCTCTTTCTCAACTATGTTGTTCTCTCAATTGATAAAAGACACTCACCTGATCGTAAACCATTTCGACCTATGTGTTACTAAGTGTATAATAGTTTTTAATTTTCTTAAATTCAAAGTTAATTGTATGATTATATTAATTGCTAAAAATGTGATATTTTCGCTTATAATTTCGATTGATGAGTAAAGTTTCATTACAAGTTCCCTCACATGATTGAACAATAACATGATAATTGGATATTTGAAAGCTTGAGTGAATGATTTATAAGTATCTTAAACATTACTATTATTTGTAATGCATGTGTGCTAATTAATACTGAGAGTGCAAAGAGTAAACGGATTAACAATAGTTGTTATTAATACAAAAAGTAAATTGATTGCTAGTTTTAAAATTAATTAAATCATTCTGTTTGAAGATTCAGTTGATTAAATTTATTTTTTGTAAGTTTGAAAAAAAAAAAATGAAAAAAAAAAAAAGAAAAAAAAAAGTTTTGTGAAAAAAGATTGAAAAGAAAAAAATAATATGTTATAAAAATATTATTTTTGTTTTGAAAAAAATATTTTTGCGGAAAAAAATTATTTTTGTAAGATTAAAAATTTATTTTTATATGATTGGAAAAAAAAATTGATTTTTTTTTTTAATTAGTGGAAATACATTACAAGTTTGAGAAATTAATTCTTAAAAACATTTTATATAATTGAAGAAAAAAAAATATTTGATTTCATTTTCTAAGTAGAAAAATGTTACAAGTTTGAAAAAATATTGTTTTGAAAAAAAAAAAAAATATTCTTACAAGTTGAAATATGAGTTGCTATTTTAGTAAACTCAAACTAGAGTGAAAAGCATTTTAGTAGGAACATGTTAAAATCTCTTGTGCTAAGAAAAATAAATAACTTTTAAACATAATTTTGTAATTGGAATAAATGTATGATAAAATGATTAAGTTAAGTATTAATGAAAAAAGTAATTATTAGAGTTAATTAAATGGAATGAAATTCATGAAAAGCATATGTAATTAAGAATTCAAAGTGTTAAATATTATTCACACCTTTTACATCATCATAAAATATATATATATATACACACAGATGGTTTGAAAAAAAATATTTCAAGTTGTAGAAAAAAAAAAAAAAAATATATATATATATATATATATATATATATATATATATATATATATATATATATATATATATATATATATATATATCGAAGATTGTGAATATTTATAATCGTAGCAGATGGTGAAAGCTACAATTTTGACCTTGAACGAGGAATTGGAGGGATGATGACTCAGGGCACTTACTAATACCATCGTCAATGCCTTACAACCGCGTTCCTTATCACTAAGTTGTTCACAATTGACCCTAGAGAGGGGGAGGTGTAGCGGGGCGTGAATCAAGGTGAGCGAAAGTTGAAATGGATATTTTGCTTTAGAAAGTTTGTACGAGCTCGATCAGGTCTGAAGTGTGAATATTTGCAAAGTGTGGTGAAAATGGATGAACACATGGTAGTGTTTGAAGAAATTTGTCAGGAAATTTTAAGGTTAAGTGCCGATAATACATATGAAGAAAGAAATGCATTGTATAATTCATTGCAAGAGATTAGGGATGAACTTGAAAAGTTTTTCGCAATCAACGATCAAGGCCCGTACTTCGAAATTAGAAGTCGATATTTCTGTAACCAAGAGGAGGACTGTGTTATATGCATGATTGAAGGGAATGGTGAGTTCATAAAATTGAATTGTGGTCATATATGTCATGAGAAATGTGTAATACTTTGGGGGATAAATAACCCCACTTGCCCAATTTGCCGAGGGGAATTTTTTAGTGAACTTAAAAAGTTTGTTCTCCACCTAAAAGTGTATGGAATGTGTCATGAACTGCATGGCTACGTCGTCCGAATGCAGACAGCATTAGGCCGATATGAGCTCGGAATGAATACCTTAGAACATTTGCATACTATGTGTACGATGATCTATATGTGTTACGAACATGTTATTGTAAATGGAAATTGTAATTACCGTGAAATATTTTCAATTTAAATATATTATATAATTTGTTATTAAATTCTTATTAATTTCGTTTATAAAGTTTAATGAAATGTATTTAAGGTGTTTCAGATAAGATTTCATTATTTCAGCAGGAATACATTGATTTCTTTATTTCCGCAGGGAAAAATGCTTTCTTTATTTCAGCAGGAAAAAAAAAAAAAAACATATGATTAATTTCTTTATTTCAGCAGGAAAAAAAAAAAAAAAAAAAAAAAAAAACGTTGATGGGGTGTATTTATCAAATACACCGGGTTGGTTGGTGGGACCATCAACTTAAAACAAAAAAAAAAATTATTTTTGTGAAAAATGATAATTTACAATCACTAAAAAAAAAACCGTTAAAGCGCAAAAAATATTCTAAGTACAAAAACACGGGAAAATATCTAAAAACGCGCGAAAACTATTCGTAACCTTTCACGAGCGAAAACGAGGAAGGGCGAAAACGCGGTGGTCATCTTCTTCAAGATTCAGGCGCAACCCCAAGGTCGGGAGGAGGTGGAGGGGGGTCGGCAGGGGTGGAGGGGCAGACCAAGGTCATCCCCAAGGTCAGAGGGGGCGTGGGAGGGAGCTATGAGCCCTAGAGCCCCCTCCTGACGCAGAACTGTCAATTTTTACCTACTAACAGTTAGTCCAGTCATCTGGTAGTTTTACCTGGAAAGTTTTCCGGGAGTTTTGAAAATTGGTAATGTTATAGATTTTGATGTGCTCTTTTCGAATTTCCACTTTGCCACCTCGTATCTTTGCCGCTCGCGCCGCCATATTGAAAAAGGGCGTCTAAAAGCGGTATTTTGGTGATATCTCCGTTCTGACTTATTTTACGATAAAAACATATTTTACAAAATTAAACTAGAGAAAATTTCCTACAATTTATGCCAGAACAATTTTTTCGTAAAATAAATAGCTTCGGCGTACGAGCGCCGCAAAGTATTATTTAAAACGCGTTATCGCAGAATAAGTCGTTCCACACTACTTTGAGATTTAGTTATCATAACACATCGAGGAAACGCAGAGTTTAATAAATAAGCATATAGTACAAACACAAATTCAATCGATTTACAAGTTAATTTACTAACTGCATAAAAACTCACAGTCCACAAATTAAAATTCTTTTTATGAAAGAAATGAGCGAGAGGAAAAAGGTAATACGGAAACAAAATTCTATTTCAGTTATTTCTTCCTATCTGCACTAAAACACCGAAATAGACTCTTCCAACTAGGCGCCGTGTGGATTCCCCCCTCTCTCCCTTTCCGAAATTTCTATCGGTAGAGCTCAATAAAATATTTTAGTCTGCGTCATCAGTATACTTGTTACGAAAAAATTATTGAAAAATTGGCGTCTAAAAGCGGTATTTTGACGATATCTCCTTTCCGACTTATTTTACCAGAAAAAAATCATATACAAAATTAATTTATGCATTATATATATATATTAATTTACATACAAAATTAAACAAGAAAAATTCCCTACAATTTATATCATAAAGTTTTTTTTTTTTTAAATATTGTGGTCAAACGAGCCACAGAAGATGCAGACACTTTAATAATCAATACTGCGATAAGTGTTTCTTCAGCATTCGATTCCGTAATTGTTGTAGGCGAAGATGTAGATCTTCTTATTCTTTTGACAGCTCTATCTAAGCGATCAAGCATATATATGCTCCAACCAGGAAAAGGAGAAATTTTGCAACAAATATATACAACTGACAGTATACGACAGTAAGACAGCCGCAGATCATATTTTATTCTTGCATGCCTTTAGTGGCTGTGATACAACATGTGCCCTTTTCAATCAAGGAAAAACGAAATTTATTAAAGTACTACGAAAAAATCCAAATTTAAGTGAATCTATTAAAGCATTTAAAAATTCAAATGCTGATCCAGAGATCATTGCTAAAGCTGGAGAAGACTTCCTTCTTGACTTATACGGTTTCAGTGAAGTGAAAAGTAAAAAAAGCAAGAAAAACATGACTTTAAACGCCTACAGATATGAGTGCTTTGTAAAATCCGCATATAAAAGTAAATTTAATATTTTGTCGCTACCTCCAACAGAAGCAGCAGCAAGACAACATTCTTTTCGATCTTATCACCAGATTCAGCAGTGGTGTAGGAATGAAAAACACCCAGAGCAGTGGGGGTGGAATAGAAATAAGAATGTGTTAATTCCTGTTATGAAGCTTGACCCTCCAGCAACGCAAACCTTAAGACTTATTTCTTGCAAATGCAAAAAAGGATGTCAAAAAGCCTGTGCATGCAGAAAAGCCGGGTTAAAATGCTCCGTTATGTGTACTAATCGTACAGGTGGTAATTGTGGGAATTCGCGAAGTTTATCACATGATAGCGATGAAGAGGAAGAAACAGAGACGGTTTTCGAGCAAACGAATGATGGAATAGCAAACGAAGAAGCTCATGATTAATTTGATGAACCCATCGCAGATGATGTCGAAGAAATTGCACGACGTCTCAATCGATACTGAAGACGGTGAACCAGTAACTCTTGGTCCAAGAAAAATATCTACGCGAAAATGCTGTTAAATAACACTTTTCGGCGTTCGTACGCATATTTTTTTTTTGCAAAATAAACTGTATGATATAAATTGTAGGAAATTTTTCTTGTTTAATTTTGTATGTAAATTAATATATATATATATATATATATATATATATATATATATATATATATATATATATATATATATATATATGATGCTTAAATTAGTTTTGTATATGATTTTTTTGTCGTAAAATAAGTCAGGAAGGGGATATCGTCAAAATACCGCTTTTAGACGCCATTTTTCCCATAATTTTTTCGTAACAAGTATACTGATGACGCAGATTAAAATATTTTATAGAGTTCTACCGGTAGAAATTTCGGAAAGGGAGAGAGGGGGGAATCCACGTGGCGCCTGGTTGGAAGAGTCTATTTCGGTGTTTTAGTGCAGATAGGAAGAAATAACTGAAATGGAATTTGGTTTCCGTATTGCCTTTTTCCTCTCGCTCATTTCTACCACAAAAAGAATTTTAATTTGTGGACTATGAGTTTTTATGTAGTTAGTAAATTAACTTGCAAATCGATTGAATTTGTGTTTGTACTATATGCTTATTAATTAAACTCTACGTTTCCTCGATGTGTTATGATAACTAAACCTCAAAGTAGTGTGTGGAACGACTTATTCTGCGACAACGCGTGTTAAATAATACTTTGCGGCGCTCGTACGCCGAAGCTATTTATCTTACGAAAAAATTGTTGTGACATAGATTGTAGGAAATTTTCTCTAGTTTAATTTTGTAAAATATGTTTTTATCGTAAACTAAGTCAGAACGGAGATATCATCAAAATACCGCTTTTAGACGCCATTTTTTCAATATGGCGACGCGAGCGGCAAAGATACGAGGTGGCAAAGTGGAAATTCGAAAAGAGCACATCAAAGTCTATAAAATTACCAATTTTCAAAACTCTCGGAAAACTTTCCAGGTAACCCCTTTTTTTCGACCAAATGACTGGACTAAGTAGGAATTTTTGTTTTTGTTTCCATTTTACGTTATCTTCTCCTTTAACTTACAAATGGCGGACAGGAATATTTTTCAACTCAAAATATTTAAATTAAAAAACGTATTTAAAGTCATCAGATTGTTTTTCTTAAATCCATATTCTTACTTAGCTTTAAAATGTGATTTTTCTTCCTCCGTTTTTTTTTTTTTTTTTTTTTTGTGCTCAAGTTAATTGGACGTTGGTCACACGTGTGTTTGTACATGCGTTTTAACGAAGAATTGTGACAAAGTATTTACAAAATATTTGCGGTACTTCGATATTTAACTTTTTAATTGCAATTAGTGGCAGCGATACGGGATTTGCAAGGAGGGGAGGGGAACCGCCCCCTCTCCCACACTTTTTATGGTTCAATTATTTATTTTATTTTTCAACTTAGGAACAAGAACTAGAAATTAAAAAAAAAGCAGACGCGTAAAAGCTTTCTGATTATAAGTATTTGTTTTACTTTGTATATCTGTTTATGAAATATTATTTAGCACAAGCAGTAACTTTTAGTTTATATATTCATTGTTTAGATATTAGTAAATCAATTGTTTACCTAAAACAAGCCAGATTTGCTTAATGAAATTATTACCAAGTGTTTGGGACTTCTCAAAAACTTGGAGATTCACACCCCCAACCCCACCTTTGGGTTATCCACAATACTTGAAATTGAAGTATGTCACACACTCAAATCTCGAAGTCTCACAAAAAGCTCTTAATATCTGTATGAAGGGCATTGAAATCTGGTCCAAACATCTTAAGCTTAAAATTAATCCAGAAAAAACAAACTTTTGTGTTTTCTCAATAGACAGGAGAAATATAACCTCGTTCCTTCCTATTTTAAGGCTATTAGGTTCAGAAGTTAGATAAACTTCTAACTCCAAATATCTTGGACTATCTCTTAATGTAGAGTTAAGACTCTCTGAATACCTTGAAAACGTTTCAAATAAAGCACTGACAAAGCTAAACATCCTCAAAAGACTTGGCGGTGCTTCCTGGGGCTCAAGTTCAAAAACTGTCAAGAATACCTACACTTCTATCGTCAGGCCTGTTCTCGACTACGCAGCACCCATATGGGCATCGGCAAGGCCTACTATTAAAGAAAGGATCGACAATGTTCAATACAGAGCCTCTAAAATCATCACTGGAGCTGTTTCTTCAACGAATAACATAAAAATTGAAAAGGAATACGGACTTGCCCCCTTGGAAAGCAGAAGAAAATGAACAACCATTAAATTTACCAACAAAATCCAAACCCTTGCTGATCGCCATATCTCAAGTAGAACCTTTGGTGCGGGGAGTGGAAAGTGCAGGCTGAAGAGATCCTCAACCCTCCAATTTGATCATGATATAAGGAATGATATCAATCTCAAATATGAGACTTTCAAAATTTCTAAAGAGCCTTACAACATCCTGTGCCCTCTCCCCCAAACCAAAATATGTTTAAATCTCTTGCGGCCTTGCACCAAGAAAGAACCCACAGCAATAATCAAAAAAAAAAAAAAAAAAAAAATGGTGACCATAGGGGAAACTAGTTATTTTTATTATTGAAAAACTCACGACCTCAATTCAAGATCTGACGATCGCCTACACAAATGGCTCTTCCAACTCTAATCTGGATAGAGGAGAAGCAGGAGTCTTTTTCATCGGACCAGACGGAGCGCAGGAATGCCACGGTATTCCTGTTGGAAAAATCGCCTCGAACTACACATGCGAACTCGTCGCCATCAAAAGCGCTCTGGAGATTTATCTTTCTGGGGAGGATCAGAGTTCCAGAAGCATCATCATTTTCTCTGATTGCAGATCAGCATTGCAGGCGATCCAGGGGAGCAAATGTCAACTTAGCCATCAGATCATTGAGCTCATAAACAAAATCATTGCTGCCCAAAAATCCTGCATTTTACAATGGATACCGGCTCATGTAAATATTTTTGGTAACGAGAAGGCCGATGAGCTCGCAAAGGCATCCCGTAATTTTCCTCAACCATCCAATTCCCTAACCCTCGTTGACGCCAACGTTGTTGCTGGCCGAAGACTAATCGGTCAACAAGCGAAAAGAAACTCCATTCCAGATTTGAACGGTTACAGAGCCATATCGACTACTATAACCAGACTTAGGACAAATCACTTAAAGGGGATGAGGCTTTCTGTGGAAGGACAGCGTAGTTACACCAACTTTTGTCCTCATTGCCCAAATGACATCCCAATGTCTCGTCAACACATCTTCAGCTGTCCAGCAATCCAGGCCAAACTTTTAACATCGGCTTAGAAGACACAGTGGACCTACTCGATACAGATAAGGTTGTCGAAGTTACAAAGGCTGTCTACGACAGCATCGAAGCCTTATATATGCACATTATCATAAACACGACATCATCATCATCACAATACTTTGGGATAAATAATGTAAGTCTAACTCCTGTCAAAGTGTTTCTTTGGGAAAAGTTATTGTGTACATAATTCATCAATTTTAAGAAAAATGTGAATTAATCTGTTTTTTCTTAATAAAGGTATACTGATAGCACACACTTGTCTTAAAAAGCATTTAATCAATTAAAGTAATCACTTAAAACAGTTCGACATCTCTTTTTTGCATTACAAGCCTGTTTCTCAATATAAATATTTAAATCATTTACCTTAGCAAGTCCTTCAGTGTCCCCTTTGCTCAGGAAAAAGTTTTTCAATTCTTTTCTGTATTTCAGTGCTTTCGAAAAGTCTCTAATTGTGCAAACATCATTTTCAATCACAGGAAGTTCATCATCATCGTCAGAAAGAACACAGTTGTGTTGTGAGAAATGAAATTTGAAACGTTCAAGTTCTCTTCCTCAATCCACAAGTCTTCATCAACTTGAACGTAGTCTTCAGCACTAACTTTTGAATCCAAATGAACCAGTAGCTCATTAAGTTCTTTTTCCTCTTTCGCTCATCCTAATGCACTTTTAGGTATCATTTTACTCCTAAACGAAAATCTTGCCTTTTTAAAACATTTTGAAACGCTCCCAGGTTCCAATTTTTTGCGAGCTGACGTGATCCACGAAACAGCATCCAAAACTGTTACAGATTTTGTTAATTCTTCACTAGATTTACATGAGTGCCTAAGTAAAAGTTTTCTGTAACCTACTTTAAAACTCCGAAGATCCAAGGTTTGTAATACAGAGGTGGTGTTCGGTGGCAAAAATTCTAACTTAGCATTTTGCAATTTTAAGTCATCAGGATGAGATGTAGTGTTATCCAGAAAGAGAATTATTTTTCTAGCTTTCTTCATCCTTTTATCCAAATCCACTATCCAATCTTTCATTATTTCAGTCGTCATCCACGCTTTCTTATTTGATTTCCAGGACACCCTAAGTTTATCTACATCAGTGTTTTTTAAACATCTCGGTTTTCTCGCTTTTCCTATAACAAGAGGAGTTTCCAACTCGCCGATCATACTGCAACACAGCAAAACAGTGAGACGTTCTTTAGTTATGTTTCAACTAAATCATTACGCCTTTAGGAAAGTTTGCAACTGCAAAGCTACGATTGCTGCATGAAAAGCAGGTTGGTTTGCCTCTCAATTCATCTCAGGGTATGAATATCCCATTACCAACGGCGGCGATTCGGCGGAGCAACCCCCCTCCCCCTCACACGCACTTTTTATGGTTAATTTATTTATTTTATCTCGAGTACTATCACTATTGCATGATTGACAGTTGGCAATATGACCTTGAATATGGGCAAATCTTTTTCATATATAAAAATTAAACAACCAAAATAAACCACGGCGCCATGAAACCGACTACTACCGGCGCCGGTCTGCTCAATTGCATCTCCCGAGAGCTCCAGTTAGAAAAAGCGCTCAGTTTCCTCTTTTTTATCTTAACTTTTGAATAGTTATTGTGTACAAAATTCATTAAAATCTTAAGAAAAACATACGTTAATTGTTAGACTGACATCAGTTTTCACCTATATGCTTCAATACTCTCAAATCTAGCCGTAACAAAATTATGATTTTTTTTTTCTTTTTCATTTTTTGCTGCCCGCAAAAAGTACCATGTTTTTCAATTCTTTTTTTTTTTTTCTGCCCCCAACTTTTAAGCTCCAATCGCTGCCTCTGTCCATTACCATGCTTTTAATTCCAAGAAACAATGATAAGGAAACGACGGGGGGGGGGGGGATATCAGTTGTGGAGGATTAAAAGCTTTGTAAGGCAAGCAGTTACTAAGATATTCTGTGAAAAGAAAAAAAAAACGAAAGTGCTACGATTGCAAGGGAAATTTTTTGTGAAATAACTGTCCGTTATTCGGAGTGTCCGTTATTCAGAGTGAATTACATGGAATGGCCTATATTGAGGGACTTGCAAAAATGTCCTTTAATTAGAGGTGTCCGTTATTCGGGAGTGTCGTTTAAGGGAGGTTTCACTGTAAATCATGAAACGATTATGTTACATTGATATTTAACTTTTTATTTGTAATTTTGACTGAAAATCTCATTTGAACACCTGAAAAGATACACAAACCGAGTTGTTTATTTTGGGTATTTGTGCTCTTAATTTTAAAACATTGCAATATTTTTCTTATTCCAGTTTTAACTGTGCTTCAGTAAATTATATAATTTTTATCTGAATGTGCGAGAATATCATTTTGAAATTTCTCTGCTTATATAAAATAATTTGATATTTGTCTACGAGGGTCGATCCGAAAGTAAGGTCCCCATCAATTTTACAAATAGAGAGCACTGTCTATTCTCATTGAAATTTACAACGTTGGAAAGAAAAAACGTTTCTCTATTTTTGTACATAACAGCCAGCTTTTTCTTTGCATCATTGTCGACGGTGCCTTAACTTCTGCATCGAGTGTCATAGAATTCCACCGCCAACCCGTCGAGGAAGCGTTTTACCATTTTTTGACTTCTCATCGTCGATCCGGAAACGTTGGCCATCAAAATGTTCCTTTAATTTAAGAAACAAGTGGTAATCACTAGACTCGAGCTCCGGACTGCATTCAAGAACGGAGTTGTTTGTTGACTGTTATGTCCCACTCTGGCGGTGGAATTCTGTGACACTCGATACAGAAGTTGAGGCACCTTGACAATAATGAACAGAAAAAGATGGCGATTATGTATAGAAATATATAAACGTTTTTTCTTTCCAACGATCTAAATATCAATGAGAATAGACAGTGCTGTATATTTGTAAAATTGACGAGAAGCTTATTTTTGGATCGACCCTCGTAGTTCCGATTTTCGTTATGAAACATACAGTGAACAATAAATTAAACGAGCTGATATGTGCATCACATGACTTCCTTTTACTCCAATTTAATGCCATTTTCTCATTATTGGCAGTTTCAATGTGATTCAATAGCAAACTGTAAATATCACCAAAAGTGGCCAAAGTAAAACCAGATTTAAAAAAAAAAAATCGCCAAACTTGTCGCCAAGTTGGCGACAAAACTTGGCGACCAAAATACTGGCGGTATATCGCATAGTGTCCGCCAAATTATAACACCACTTGAGTTTACAGCAAAATTAACAATGATTTCCCCCCAAAAAGGGGCAAAAGACCCCATTTGGAGCATCCGAATGCAACCCAAAAGGGAGGTGCACAACTAGACCCCACTAGGAGTCTAAGTACCAAATTTCAACTTCCTAGGACATTCCGTTCTTGAGTTATGCGACATACACACATACACACATACACACGTACATACAGAAGTCAAAAATTCGTTTTATTTAACTCTGGGATCGTCAAAATGGATATTTCGGGTGTCTGTACGTTCCTAGGTACATATCCACGTGTGGTCGGGTTGAAAAATAAACTCAACATTCATTCGGGGGTGAGCAAAATGGAAATTAAGGCCGATTTTTGAGTGAAATTTTTTTCGCGAATACAATACTTCCTTTTTTGTAAAAGGAAGTAAAAATACAATTGCTTCTATCGTTTCCTATCAACTAGTTTCATTAACACTCACGCTTTCTGAAATGCATCCCAAATGCCGCATAAAATTTTACTTCATTCATAAATTAGGTCATTATTCTATGCTTTCTAATTTACGCATTTTCAACGCCTTTTAATGAAACTCGACGCGATAGTTGGGGCTTAAGCAGTCATTAAAGTTCCGAAATTAATTCGTTCAAAATGAACTCCCAAGACAAACACTGAAGCTAATTTATCCAGGCTTGGGTGGCCACAGATTCCTAAACTGTGCAGAAGAAATTAATTCGACGCTAAGTACATGCTGTCGGGGGAATTTTCGCGCATAAGAAAATTTCAGTTGACATTACTTGAAAGTTTAAAAATGATGGTAAAGTTACAAGTTGCCTGCGTGTTTTAAGTTTAGGGTTGATTTAATAGTTTAAGTGTTCTATTTGAATAAGAAAGTTTACTTCATCATCGTATTAGTGAATATGATGCCAATTAGGAGTTTTACGTAAATTAAAGTTTCATTTAAGCAGTAAGGGATTTAAAGTGTATTTGAGTAGTATAAATTAAGCGAAACTCTCTCGCTCATTTTAGTTAAAGAATTTGGTTTTTGCGTTCAAGCGCACATTTTCAGAAGTTTTCAGAATGAACAAAATATTTGTAGAAGAAAAGACTCTTTATGTAAGAATTAAATATTTTTTACTTGACCATGATCTTGATAAAATTTGTGGTTTTAAAACTTTGAAAGTTTTTTTTTTTTTTTTTTTTTTAATGAAAGTGAGTGTTTTGTATGAACTTTCTACAAAACAAAAGCTGAAATAACAGAAATAACAGAATTCATTATGGTCATTGGGGAGGGGGGGGGGCTGAAAAATATCAATGACAAGGGAAACTATTAATGAGGAAAAAAGTATTTATGAGAAAAACTTTTCTTTTCTTTATTCAGGAAATAATAAATAAATAAATAAAAATTTTATTTGCAAGATTCACAAGCTTTAGTGATACGAATTGTTTAAACTACTTATTTGTTTACTACTTATCAATAAACACTGCTTAAAAATCAAATGCAATCGCCTAAACATAAATCCGAAAGTATTAGAATTGATTGAATTCAATATTTTTCATTCCATGAAAAAAAATACAATAATGATAAGTTTTTTCTGCTTCATGTTTGGCAGATAAATTAAGGATTTTTTAAAAAATCTCTGATTACGAAGGCCACCGAGAGCGAAGGTCAGTCGGTCAGTTTGACCGCCGGACCACCCCATCCCCCACAAAACTTATAAACTATACCACTCCGATTCCGAGCTGGACCCTTCCAATAGTCGGACCCCTAGTTGTCGACTAGGTTGACATGGCCTCTCGTCGGCTGTGCTAATTACAACAACGAAGTACCTTTTATTTATTTTGCACTTGTAAATCGTTCACTTGAAAATGTAAAAACATTTAAAAGTTTTTTTCATGATTCAAGCAAGTTATAGGAGTCACTGCAGTCTCAGCTGAATGAGGTAACATCGACCAAAACCCACCCACTTCCTTAGGATAAGAACCTGTGTAGGTATGAGACATCTACCTTGTCCACGCAAAATTGAAGTGTTTAAATTTTTGGCTAATTTCTTAAATCACCACAAGATGGCGTATTCAAGCTCTAGAACTGCGAATCTTTCATTTATATTAAAAAAATCTGTCAGATGATTTGAATATTACGATAGACATGATTTTATTTTAATCAAACAACGTTATGCCCAACAACAATTATTATATAAAAAAGTTGTCTGACATAATTAGTTTTAAACATCTTATTTTATTCGCAGCTCCAATCAACTATAGAGGGCGCTGCAGCCACTGTTCAATGGCGGATGATAAAGGTAAAACAAATAAATGTCGTAACTTATAACGTGCATCTACGCTTTGTGAATGGCAGTAATTTTTCATCGTGTTTGTGGGAAGCTTTCTTTTTTATTCTGAAATTACATTACACCATAAACTGTCTGAAGCCTGTAATTTACCCCAAACACGTGGAATGGAGTGTTTTACCTTTTACTTTAGTAATGTTAACCACCGCAAGGTAGCGTACTCGAGCTCTCAAATTGCGAATTCTACAAAAAATACACGCATTTTAAGTCACGATTCTGTAGAACATAGTTTTTGTGACAACTTAGCATTTAAAGGTTTACCGTTTCTAAATTAAAGTAAGATGTACCTTAATCATTTAGTTTATTTAAAGTTTCGCGTAACTTAGTGTATGTATTTGTGAAAAAGATTCTGTTTCATACTATGAAATGTTTTCCATATTTTTCAGCCATATGTGTAATCGAAATATAATTCATTTTTAAGGCATTCACCTGTACGATAAAATTAGGAATATTTTAAATAGAACTGGTTGATTACCCTTGAAAATTTACATTCAAAGGCAAAAGGAGTCTGAACTATAGTTTCTTTACATTTTTTTTTTCTTTTTGGTTTTGTTTTTCAAGTGGAGACATTAAAAATATTGATTTATGTGTTCTTTAGCCCACATAAATGGTGTGTATTTTTTACTTTTTTTCTTTAAAGCACTGCTAAATAGAATCGTGTAATCGCATTTGAATGCGAATGCGAAATAAAAAGCAATGTATTTTTCGTAAATAATAGTTAATACGAAATTACGCTACACAAGTCAAGATTAAGAGAATGAAGTTTGAGGAAGTGCTTCGTGCTTGTTAGACAACTTCAATGAAAAACTGCTTATGCTCATTTAAAGAAATATATACTAGTACTTCGTAAAAATCCTCTTTGAAGGAATATGATACAAAAAACAGCATAATAAATGATTTGCTGTTTCAACACGTTCTGAATTCAATTACAAGATTGCCAGAAATCTACAACTTGAATGGTTATCTACTGAAGGGATAAACGTAATAATGCATTTTATATATTAGTGTGTGTTTTTGCACATCGTTCTTTGGTGATGATTACCCAAATGAATTTTATGGATTATAGTCGGAATAATTTACTTTAAATTTGGTCTGGAAGCGACTGACAAACACAACAATACATGCATCCTCTTTGTTATATATGATCCGTTAAAAGCAAAAAAGTGTTAGGTCAGTAAAACAAGATTTTGAATTATTCACTGGTTTAGTAGTCACTTCTGCACAAAACATTATTGCCGTATTACGTTTTTAATCAAACGGCAAATGATTGAATCTAGACTTACTCCCCTGTCGTATGAAGGAGGTTAGCACTAATTTCTGACGAGAAAATAAAAACTCATATAGAACGATTTGCAGCAAAAGAGTTTAAAATTTGTTTTCTAAATACTTTAGAAGACTAAGCTGTATTAAATTGGGTAGATTTCTAAATAAAACATGAGCCTTATTTTTAAAAAAAGATATTTCTTTTAATTGATACAGGCATTTTACCGTGCACGGTACGTTTAGAGGCTTCACGGTAAGTATTGCACGCAGCAGATAGCATAGGTCAAAACAGAATTCACATCACAACGATAAGGAAATAAACCCCAAGGCACTGATTTGAATCGAATGCGCTAACTCCTTTTATACGCACAGGAAGCTGTCAGAGCCAGCGCTTTCCACCCGCTCGCCATTCGCATGTGACGTTGACGGATTAAAATAGCTTGTCAGAGCAGTTAAACACTAACGAAGTACAGGGTGTCTAGCAAAGGACTCCCTGGTTTCAAAATTAAATATCTCTTAAACAAAGGACGATATTGGACTAAAATAAACGGTATGTTTACTGTGAAACCCATAAAAATCAAATACAGGAACTTGGAAATCAGTTTTATAAACTGCCAACAGGTGGTGCTGCACAATGTTATTGCAATAGGAGTCTCTATAAATAGTGCTGCGAAGATGACAGTTGTTTCAGCAGTAGTTTAGTCTCCCAGATATGCTTACATATACGCTACAAATTATCGTCCAACTTCATCCCAGCACTACTTTCTATTTCTATTTCTATTCAAGAGTCAAAACTGACTACAACTGTATTTATGTCGAGGACTGCATACTAGTGCCTTGCCTCCATTATTTTATATACCGATAGATGGCAGCACCATCACCGGATCGAACAGTTAATGAGAATTTAGAACTAGTCCAAGAGCTAATAGCTACCTGGAACTAGCACCCCCAGAGGTATCGTTTCACTTGGAGGACATTGAGACCACGAGCATATTTAACGTCGCCCAGTCCCCTTTAATGACGACGGTGGGTCTTCGACCAGCGGGGATCGAACCCGAGCCCCTCCGGCCCCGAGTCCAATGCCCTACCGATCAGGCTACCACGGCCCCCCAGCACTACTTATGGCGACTTTTATTGCAAGTACAGCGTGCAGCGCCACCTACTGGAACTTTTTAAAACTAATTTACAAGTTCCTGTGTATGATTTTTATGGGTTTCACATTAAACATACCGTTTATTTTATTCCAATATCGTCCTTTGTTTTCGAGTTATTTAATTTTGAAACCAGGGAGTCCTTTGCTGGACACCCTGTAGAAACGTAGGTAAACCAATTAAGAAAAACTAGTTCTGGATGATCTCGTTTTTTAAGACTCTTAAAGCATTGTTTATTTTTTATTTATTTATTTTTTGAATTTAATAACAAACTTTCCACATTTTAAGGTGTATGTCCTTTCATTTTTGCACCTATACTGTGTCATGTCCTTCAATTGGTACCCCTATATATAAAAACGACTTCCTATTAATTACTTAAATCATGGTTCTCAAATTCATAAGGACATGGCGCAGTGGAAGCCCAGGCACAGCATACTCAATACTTCTCGCTCCAAATCATCATGTTATCTGATTACGGAAAATCTATCGATTGGAAAGTTCTTCTCTCATAAGTATTTGGGAGCAGTTTGTTGCTAAACTCAATTAACTTGATGTAGAGGATGCCGGGCTCTCTTTTATCACAAGTTCTGTAATTGGGAGATAAATTATTAGCGGAGCTGGGAGGAGCTTTGAGTGAAACCTAAAGATAGACCCTAGATACAGATATGTCAAACTTTACGATGCGTGTATCCATCACGTTTTCCTGTTGATAAGTGATGTTTAATCGTTCGACGGGTGTTTGTGACAGACACAATGTAGCTCTTAATCTTTATAAACACGGAATGAATTAAAAGAAGAATAGATGCAGTGCAAAAACGCAATCATTTCTTCCACATTTAATTTTAGACACAACCTTAAATAGTTAAAAACTTAGCGTATGTATCTATGTCCTTGTTATTTCTTCGGAACGCCAGTGAACTGACCATCGAACCAGGTATCGATAGATTCGTAATTTTCCCGTCTCTATGTTTGGCTATTTAACATAATCCTCCGATAATAACTAGCGGAGAAATCAATTAAAAAATATTAATTATGATACTTAGATTTCGACATAAATCCCTTTATTTCGAAGGCCTCCATTCAAATTATTATTCAGTGCTTCATCTCAACTTTCCGTAACAAGGCTTTTATTAATATTTGTAGCGTGAGGAAACTCATTGAGAATAAATATCAGTTGCCATTTTTTTCTCGAATATGGACAAATAAAATTCTAGCTCTTGTTTTGAGGCTTTGCCTGTAATCGGGGGTTTTAAAAATTTTCCTTTTTGGTTTTTTTTCCGAAATTTGTCGCAAAATTTTACTGACTTTTTTCCCCCCGTTCAAACCTGATTGTTGAACACGCGTCACTTGACATAACTTTTATTCTCGATTTAGACCGTGCAAAGTCGGGCGACGCAGATAGTTTATGAATTATTTTCCGGATGTGATCACGTGCTGCTAGACTTAGCATAGATTTCAGCTTTCTTCGGTGAATAAAATTACGAAATTGGAACTACTACTGTTAAGCATGCTGCAAAAACTGAAAAATTAAACAGTTTTAACCAAATTCGCAATTAGGATTGCGTACATATATTCAATACGGAAAATGTTGTTAAATGAAAAATGGGGTATTTCCCGCGTAGGTATTTCATCTTACTTACCTCACCTCCTACACTCAAGAGAAAAAAGTCAAAGAAAAGAGAGCCAAAAAGTTTCTTTTAATTTCTAAAATCTAAATAAACTCCCAAATAATCACCTGGTTAGAAAGCTGTAAATTGAAAGGAGTTCATACCTAAGAAAGTTTTAATGTTTATAGCAACAAAAATTTTCACATTGTGTCAAACCTAATGTGTCAATACATTTGAAAATCATCCTTTTGCATGTATTTAAAGTATTTTGTAGAAGAAAAAATCTTTATGTAATGTATTTTTGAATAATTTAATAGTTTTGAATCGAGTTCAAATGTGAAAAAATGGTGCCCTTTTCTTAGAGAGTGTTTTACGAAATTAGATTTCATCTGTTTCTGTAGAACAGTCATTTCAATGTTCTCTTGAATAAAAGGTCATGCAAAAGCATTTGGCAATAATTAAGATGTACACTTGCCGCCCTCAGCTTGCTACCGTTCATGTACCCCCGGTGTTTGTAGGCAGAGCCGTCGAGATCATTATGGGATCTGAACTTGCTGCTTAAATTTGCCACGTGCTACAATAGTTAAGTCTAAAAGGTGCGGAGGGTTCAACAGTATTTTCCTAGTAACATTACAGTATAAATGAACACAGCTGATGAGCCCGATTAAAAAAAAAAATCATATTTTTGAAACTACTGCACATATTAATAAGTGATGCAAAAAAAAAAAAAAAAAAAATATACGCAATTTTTTCAGTTACAAACGTCCGATGTGTGATTTTATTGTTACACTGCGTACGACCAATCTGTAATCTATTTCATTTCACACACCACAAAATTTATTTTTGTGGTTTTACGTCAAACACTGTTTATCAACCCCGGATGAGGATAACTCTTCAAAAACCTCAAGAACGCATTTGTGTAGCATTACGAGCCATTGACACTGTGATACTGCCTCCAACATTGGAGCATTTGAAGTTGAACATTTCGCACAATGTGCTTATGCATTAAAAACTAGGTATATTTTACTTTAAATTCATGTATCAATTGTTGTAATGTGTGCAATAGTCTCGAAAACTGGATTTTTTGAAATCGCATCCATAATTATGCTCATACTGTATATTATGGGTAATAAAGGTTTTTGCCTTTCACGACCTTAAGAAAATAAAATAATAATAGCCCAAAGTTTGGCAATTGTGCCAAAATATCGCGCACCAGTGGCCAACTACTTTAACTTTAAATGGTTTTGTTGAATAAATGCAAAGTTATGCAGTAAAGTTGAGTAATAGTGCTTGTCCCGTTCCATCCATGCAAACTAGCATTGAAAATATTTCAGCCTTTGCTTGAAGTTCAAATCACCGATTATGAAATTCAACTCGATTTTCTAATTCATAAAGCTTTAAAGAATTCACTGACTGCTGTAACATCATCATCGGATTTCAATATTTTAGTAAGCAAATAAATGTATTGTACCGTTAGAGAAATAAATGTTCAATTTTAATCATAAAGTATCGCATTTCCAAGTGTGAGTATTTTTGAACTTTCTAATTTAAAAGTTTTAATTTTGCGGTTAAATTAGATAAGAATTTTAGTTATCCAACTTTTCGTAACTTTCTGTTTTTGTGTACATTCTTTTACTATGAATCTAGGAAGTCAAAATTTATAACAATTGTTTGAGACATGAAATTAAAGTTCCTTTATGTTAAGACGTAACCAAAGAATCTAAACACTTATTTTTTTAGTGGAGCTTAAGATAAAATGGTGGCGATTTGATAAAATGAGTATGAAAAAGTATCATTGCACAACAGCTTTTACTATTTTTTACATATAATATTGTATTGTTGTATTCAAATGTTTGCGCACGCAGCGCCACGTTTACTTCAGTTATTTACAAAGTAGAGCGATTCTTTATTTTTCTATTTTGCTTTAAATATTTCAATTCATTCTCAATAATTGAGAACTCGTGTTTCTCTTTTCATGTTAATTTTTTTTTTTTTTTGTATATTTTTAAGTTGCTGTATAGAAATAAATTTTCCGTATATTTTGTACTACAATTCGTGTGTCTCACTGAAAAATCAATTAATTTTTAATTTTAACGCTTCAGAAAATTAATTTTAATAATTATCAGTTTCTCTCCTTTTTTTTTTATACACGAATTTTAAAAGGCACAAAAGGTCGATGCAATTTTGTGAATGAAAGCGACAGTTTGTATCAAATATAAATAATAAAAAACAAGTTTCAAGCTCGTAAAAAAATTGATACAAAAAGTAGGTGGAAGCTTGTTAATCCTATGTTACTCAAGAAGTCCCGCCCGTACGATGAAGTGGGTGGTTGTGGGTGTAATGTAACTATTATTTCAGGGCATTTCAAAAAACTTCAATGAGTAGAATGAAGGATTAATTATAAGTCGATGGATTTTCTAAGCCATTAAAGCATCTTACTCATTTTGAAAGGAGGATTTTGTATTTTCTTAAGCTCTTTTTAAAAGTTAAAAATTTCCCCAAATTTTTTGCACGGTGAAGATTTTTTACCGAAAACATGTGTTTTGTTTTTCAGGGATAACTGTAAAAAAGTGATAAAAAACAGTTATGAAAGCACAAATTTTCAAAAGGGTTTCATGCACGTACTTCTGATCTTGCAAGGCATTACGGTGTAAGATTTGATATGATTGCAAAGTTTAGCTTTGAATATACTTTATATTTACCATTATTACTTCGTTTTTACTGCGTAGCATTAGTATTCTTCAGTTTGACTATTCTGCTCCAGTTAGACTGCAATTCTTTTACTTATAAAAATGCTCCTAATTTGAGAATAGGATAGTGGAAGTTGTGAATTCTGGCTGCATGGAAACAACCTATACTCAGGGACAGGGGATATGAATCAACACAAAACTCTCATGCTGCTTCATATCCCACGAGTTGGGTTAAGATAATTCTTTAACTGCATAGTGAATAGTTATAGTTTAACAGTCATAGTGGAACAGGCATAGTGGAGTTGGGGGAGAAACCTCTCTCGTGATTAAAGGATGCTGGTATGGTTACTTTTTCTTTTATACATCACATACAATTCTCAAACATTAAATAGGGACGCCATGCAATTATTCGCTCACTTTTATGGTTTCAACAACTAATTTAGGAGTAAAACTCAATGGAGAACGAAAATAAATAAACGAGCGGAAATTCGAAGCAAGCGTCTGTGATCAGGGGCGTAGCTAAGGGGGGGGTTTTGGGGACAAACCCCCCCCCCCCGAAAAGTTAGTCTCAAAAAAAAAAGAGAAAAAGAAGAGAGAAGAGAAAGAAAAAAAAAAAGGAAGAAAAGGAAAAAATTCCAAGCGATTATACATACATACATACATACATATATATATATATATATATATATATACATATATATACATATATATATATACATATATATATATATACATATATATATATATATATACATATATATATATATACACATATATATATATATACATATATACATACATATACTATATATATATACATATATACATATATATATATATATATATATATATATATATATATATATATATATATATATATATATATATATATATATATATATATATATATAAGAAGTAACCCCCCCCCCCGAAAGTCGGGTCTAGCTACGCCACTGTCTGTGATTAGGGAGAGTTTTAATTTTTAGCGAATTAAAGGCAACCCTTTACAACTGGGCATGAGTCTTTTCTATACAAGAGTCGACGGAGCGTAAAAAGAAAAACAATGCAGCTCAAGCAAAAGAACCAATTTGTGCCACCCCTGGGTTTTTCCGCGCCAAAATCAGAGTCTCCAATTCGCCGCGGCTTGAGACCAATCCGAGTAGCGGGCGGGCTTCATCGCCACTGTGATGAAGATTCATCCATCATCGTCTTCGCGGCAACAAAAGCAGGAAACAGCACCACATGGCGTTTATTTTGGGTCGGAAACCCAGACGACTCGGCAATTAAAAAAAGAACCCCGGAGAGACTGTTGCTGCTTCAAATGAAAGAGTTGGAGAGATTTTCTCCAAGGAAGAGGAGAAATTTTTACATCGGATGGAGAGCGAGAGTTCGCAGCGATATCAATATTTGCCAGACCGTAAATTTATTAGACCGTAGAATAATATTATATAAAAATGGGAATATTGGTATGTAAATATTTTATTTTTTTTCTTTGAATGTCCTCTGAAAAATTAAAGTTCCGTGTGCAGTTTCGTATCGAAGATAGCCTACGTGCCTCCACATGTCGGGAAATTAGATGTCAAACATTTCTGTTCTATTGACAACGCGCATTGAGGTGATTGACACATGAAAGTATGGATGTCATATGGGAGGATCGCACTAGGTCTGTATTAGGGTTAAAGTCTCTAATAATAGCAGTCCTTTGCAAAAAAAAAAAAAAAAAAAAAAATATTTTTTTCTTCAATGCTTACCTAACGGGAGAAAGTGAATAAAATGAGAAATTTTATTAATTATGAAAATGAAATAAGTATAAAAGTTCATTTGACTAGATTGTAAACTGCTGCAAAAAAAAAAAAAAAAAAAAAAAAAAACCTCACTGCTTTCTTTCACTTTTTCTTAATATTGAAACTCCGAATGTAGAGTTTGTGTAGGGTCTATTTGTGCAACTCCACTTTTGGTTTGGCAGTTCCAAAGGGGCTAGTTCTATACGTATTTCGTGGCAAAATCAATGTTGGTTTCAATGCAGACTGAAGCAATATCTTATTAGATCTATTGCCAAGCTTTTTGTAGCTACTTTTCGTTGTCAATTTGGCGATAGATTATTTAATTGCAAACGAAAAGTACAGGAAATAATAAAAACTAAACCAAGCCACAGGATTCATTTTTATTTTTTCCAAAGATTTCATGAAATATTATAAAAAGAGTACTATAAAAAGAATGCTTCACAAGAGGTTACAGATACGTGTAAATTCAATCATGCATATTTTTACAAAGTATTAGTAAAATAAATATTTATTTTACAAGAAATTTTGCTGAAAATTTTTCAAAAAATTTCTCAGAATAGATATGACATTTAAAAACAAAATATAATAATAGAGTATACAAGGAACAAAAAAAATCTTCGTTCTTCTTAATACAAAGACAACCGTTTTCCTTTCAAGAAAAAAAATCTTATTAATTATATTTTTAAAAACCTAGAAAATTCTGAGTTGACTTATCCTTTGGTAGAAAAGCTTTTCTTTCCACAAACGCAGACCCTCATACATCAAAACTCAATGAATATTGATATTATAAATAAAATCACTGGAAAAAAGCTACCAACTAAATGAAAAAAAAAAAAGTTTGTAACAATGGGGGAAAAATCATTCGCATATCTTATCAAAGTGAATTCTTGAGGATACGATGCATATTTAAATATATTTTGAGAGAAAAGTTTCGTTCAATCGTGAACTAAGTAATGAAACAAGAGTTTTTCGTCATAGCAACTATATTGAAGAATATCGTAAACTCTAACGCAGAATACTTTAATAAATAAAAAGACTACAATGGAAGGAAAACGAAATATTTCTTTGATATTGAGAGGATTTTTTTCCCCTTTTCTTTCTTTTTCTTTTTTTTTTGATAGAAGAAGCTTTGTTTTGATTTTTTGCTTCTGTGAGCCACTCCTTTGCTTTTGCTTTCATTTTTTGTGCGTGTTGGTGACGTAAATTTGAAATTGAAATTTTTAGTACTTTTCCCCGGTTACGTATAGAATGTATCTTTTCCCTCTGAAAGGAATATTTTTTTTATTTTGTGAAAAAGACGTCCTTGAGAAAATACGGAACGGAATTGAATGAACTTTTTTTCAATTTAAAAGCGAGGAGAGAAAAAGAAGTGAGAGTCTCACTGCCAAATCTCTAGTACTTTTAACCCTTATTGAGTTCCGGCTGGAAACTTTTAAAGCAGAAAAGTGTTTATGTGCTTCGTAGCTCAGATGCCGGCCTCTAATTTAAGTACAATATACGAAATATAACTAAAAAGTTTATTACATCAGTTGAACACCATCTTTCGTTCGCTCCAAAAAAACGAGAAAGTAACTTACCGTGGTAAAACATTGATGCCCCATTTTAACTAGATTTTGAAAAAGTTGTGAACTTCATGCCTGAACATGGTGCCGCGTTTAAAATCGGATGAACTTAATTTGTATGAACATTCAATCAAAATATTGCATTCAGACTGTATAGTTCCATGCTTAATTACAAATACCATCTATATAGTGACTTCACATCTTTACCATTAATAATACTAATAATTTGACAATTAAGACGATTTGAGCGTAATTTTAAAAAACATCTACTTTCAATTTGATCAAAATATTGCATTTAGCTCCATGCTTGTTTATGATTACAAATTCAATTCTTTTTTTTTAACTTGAAATCTTTGCCATCAATGATGCTAATAATGTGACATTTAAAACAATTTGAGCGCAATTTTCATAAACATGAAATTTCATAGCATAATAACGCTTTTTTAGAAATGTTTTTCGAGCAAACATATAATTTTATACCGTACCGTAATACCACAATCAGACTGCATTGAATAGATTTTGGCTAGCCAGCCGTATGGTAAATTTTAGATAACAGTAAAATCAGTGGATTTTTGAAGTGGAATTTGACGAATACGTAACTTTATACCTGAACATGATTCCACATTGAAGATCTTGTGAGAAAGCGTTGAGAGAAGTATATGAAAAAGACCATTGGACTTATGTTCCCTCTAAGTTCAAAACTGATTTTAAAAATTATTAAACACAAATAATTTATGAACGATATTTTTTTTTCACCTTATTGTAGCATAAGACTCTTAATATTGGCAAAAATAATGATAATAATGACAAAAATAATAATAACAAATTAAAAGAAAATACATTTTTGCTTTTTTTCCCTTCTATTCCTTTTTTTTTCATCAAAACATCGTAAATGAACTAAATTGGCATTCATTCTGTCTGCCATCTAAGTTCAAAATTGATTAAAAAAAATATTAAACACAAATAATTTATGAACAATATTTTTTTCACGTTATTGTAGCATAAGATTCTTAATATTAGCAAAAATAATGACAAAAATAATAATAACAAATTAAAAGTAAATAAATTTTTGCTTAAAAATACTGTTGTTTTTTCTTCTCTTCCTCTCCTTTTTTTTCAAAACATCGTAAATGAACTAAATTGGCATTCATTCCGTCATGCTTCTACTTTATTCAAGACTAGGGGGCTCCACCCCCTGATCGCTTCGCTCGCCAGCTCCCGTTCTACACTCGCGGTGGCTCAGTGCCGCGTGCGTCCGGTGACAATTGTTGATTTTAATGCTTTCAGTGTATAAGGTCTGATTCGAAGCGATAACAAACTCTCTTCTTACATTTCAATAATATTTTATTCAAAATTATAGAAATTTTGGGATCCTACGAAGTAAAATGGGAAATTTTTTAAGCATGTATAAATTATATTTTTCTAGTTCAATGTCATACTACTTTTTTTAAAATAATTTCTTTTATATTACGTTTCTCATATGATTTAAAGTGATCCCTTAGTAGCCGGATGACTAGTTGCCAGGTTAATACTTGATTTCAAAAGATTCCTATGATTATTATTTTTTAATTTTGGATAATTACGCAATACTTTAGATGTTTATTCAGCTTTATACCAGCATATGCAATAAGATAGTAAAAAAAATGAGTAAAACAGTTGAAAGAAGAGAAATTATAAAAGTCAAACTTGTCAAAAATTATGAATTTCTCTGAATGACGGTACGGATATTAAAGTGGTAAAATGTCTTCACAAAAAATGTCAACCGCAACAAACTTTAAAATTTGTTTCAAACATAAGATAGCAAAAAAGAGACTCACAATTCCAACACACACTCCGGAATGTGTTCAACTGAAAAGAAAAAAAAACTATCTGCCGGAATGCTATTTGAACAAAAGCCGGCACTGACTCAAAAATTACGACAAAAGGGGGAGAAAAAAAACTGTAAGGAATCCCATTCTCTGTCTGGCGGCTCCTGTCAACACAATGTCTCGCGATGGCTGTAATGACAGCAAAGGTGCGTGTTGCGCAATTGAAACACGAACACTGGAATGGGACTGAAATACATCAAAGAGCGCACACGCAAGCACGCACACTGGTTTTTGACAAGGGAAAGAAGGAGGGGGGGGGGCAAAGGAAAGCGTATATATGTGTGTTTTTGTTCTTTAGACTTCTTTTGAAATTGCCTTTTACTTTCAGGATCTATTATTTTTTCATCGTTTCTTAGGATTGCTGTCTTTTGAGTCTTATCTCATGCTGTACGATTTACGGTTTTTAATTTTTTTTTCTTTTTTAGCTTTTAATTTATAATGAGCATCGAAATGATTTCGTAAGCACTACATTGGACATTTTGCTCCAAAATTCTTGATACTGAAATATTTGTGTGAATGTTTACGTAGCAAAATATCTTATTATTTTAAGTAGCTTAATTTCTTTTTATGGCATTCCAAGGGATTCATTTGGAAAGACTTATTTTGTATAAAAATTATTGATGTTGCAGTATGTATATGATCTATTTATTGAAAATATTAATAACAATAGTAACGAAGAATGACAATATTATGTTGCGCACAGGAAGTTGCACTCACATGTTCTGGTGTGACAAGAAACCTTGTTTTAGTGCAAAATGCGTAAGTTTCTGAATGAAAAAGTATCCGAATAGAAGTGACGTTGTTATTACTAGTATGTTTATTAATCTCACAGAGGTATTCATTCTACTTCTATAATAGTTTTAAATGTTTCAATTTATCACGAGCACTTAAAATTATTGTCAATAAGATTTCGTAGCACTATATTAGATATGTTCAGTAAGTTGAACATACCTGCCTTGCCTTCAACATTCGAGTTGAACAGAACCATTGTTACGATCACTCGTCTGGTCAGTGCTTAATAATGTAGTAGCTACCAGTTGATTTGGCACTCTATGCTTCCATAATAGGTTTGCCACCTCCAGCTCAGTCACTCCTATGCCGACCTGATGAGTGCTA
Organism: Uloborus diversus; assembly: GCF_026930045.1. Lineage (NCBI taxonomy): Eukaryota > Metazoa > Arthropoda > Arachnida > Araneae > Uloboridae > Uloborus > Uloborus diversus. The sequence continues at coordinate 23,414,306 of NC_072731.1, read as the reverse complement.
ATAAGCACGAAACTGCAATCCTCGGCTGGAATTGACTGAGCTGGCGGTGTATTTCATGTACTATATTGGATATTTTCTTTGAATATTAATTAAAATGGATCATTCAATGAAAATATTTAGTACTAGAGTATTTCTTTTAATGACACTTTGAACTGTCACTAAAAATTCATCAGTTTCATCAAGTGAATTAGCTTTTCGATTTCAGTAATTTCAGTTGCTAAACTTGAGTATAACATAATAAAGTCCAATTTTATTGTGTTGTAATTATGTTTCAGTTGTACGTACCTGTCATTTATCATGCTGATTTATCGTAGTTTTTTTATAATGCATACTTTTAGTTTTAACTATATATTCACTAATCTTTAAATATAATATTTTTATGTAAAAAAAAGGATCAAAATAATTTTTTTAAATACGAAGAAATGAATGAAGAAAGTAAATGGAGCATGCACGAACTATTAAGTCTTTTAAAGATAATTCTGCGCTTACATTTCAGTAAGTAGAACATTGTTTGCATAAAAAAAATTTAGAAACAAATCAATTAAAAGCATTTGTACTTTGAAAATCCCTAATGGTGACAAAAAATGACATCTTATATATGGCCCACTAAAAATGGTCACGGTCAATTGAAAACTGAGGTATTTTAAAGTTAAAAATAAATTATTCGTACGTAATTTATTTTCAGCCCATGAAATCTACATCGAAATGTTTATAAATTTTACAAAGCATAGAAACCTTTAAAAAAGTAATTTTTTCTGTTGAAATTCTGTTTCACATTCTGAAGCTATTGGACCGATTTGAACATGGGTGGTTTTCTGATTTCCTGATGTTTGATAGGAAAATGTGAGCAGTCACGTTTAAGCGGCTTCGAACTTTGAATATGACCCCAACTGAACCACTGGAAAAGCAACTAGGACGGCTCATGGCGCAGACTGAACCTTTGAAGCTTTTAGGAGTATTTTTCTTTTCTTTGGAGGGTGTGGGGGGGGGTCAGGGAGGGGGCTATTAGAGATCCTAAATACGGAGAGATTGGACAACTTCAGAGCGGCGGCCATCTTATGTCCAAAATGCTCACTCCCCGTAGACCGTAATGCATCTTCTGCCCCAAATATCACTTTACATTGTATCGAAAAAATTAGAAGCTAGTTATGATATTGTGAAATGAAATGTGCAGATCACAAATATATGTTTGTTTTCTACCTTTATGAAGAAACTTTTAAGAAAAAAAATTTCTTTGTAAGCGTTATGACGATACGAAACGATTGGCACCAGATTGCCAGACTTGGCGCTCACTTCGTTTGATGAAAATACATGGAGAAGAAAAATCAGTCTATTCTTCAAAGATTTCATGTCCTATATTCCGTGAGAAATCTAGAAATTCACACAGCGCATCATTTCGAGCTAACAACACGTGGACTAAATATGGCGGACAGCGGCGCGTCGTTGTCCAATCTCTCCGTTTGAGGGGGTTTTCATTTTATTTGAGGAGGTGGTACGCCCTTGTTCCTGAGAGGTGATAGGCACCTCTACGAAAAGAGTCATCTAAATATTTGGTAGGTAGCTCAGGAATCAGTATGAAGACATAAAGATTAAATGACGTCATGACGTAAAGATCAACATTCTCATGATCATGTATAAATGCTGTTTTAAATATGGAAGCTTTTGAACTTATTGAGTCTCTAAAGTACATTCTATCCAATAAAATCAACGGACCTAAAAAAAATGCCAAATTTATTTTTTAACCGCTTTATTCGTTTTAAAGCCAATAACTAGTAGCAAAAAAATTTGCTTTATTTTTCGATGATGCTACTGGTAATTTTAGAAACGATGTTTTCTGCTCTTTTTGTTCCGTATATTCTACATTCTTAGCTTGCAAGTTCGATTTTTGTTCGAAACTCAAGAACAGCAGGAAAGATAATCTTCTAGTAATCTCGATCCGATTCTAAAGTTAAAGAAACTTTTCATTGATTTTAAATTGAACCGTTCTTACTTATTTGTAAGGACTATACTCAGAGCAATTTTGTAGCTATTTTCGACCTGTTTTGTCATTTTCGTTTAAAAAGAGTTTACTAAACTTTTTAAAGATAATCATATGGTAGAAATGGGATCAATTACTATTTTGAGTTGCTTTCATCCCTGTTCGTAGAAGCACTCTGAATTGAATTCTTTACTTTTGATTGGACTTAGTGACTTGACTTAAAAGACTTAATAAAATGTCGGAAATTTCTTAAAAACCAACTTGTTATTGATGGAGTATAATTCAAAATTCGAGAGTTAGTAGTTATCATTTGCGGCTGAAAGAATGTACTGATTGCAGGTATCATTATAACATTATAGTGTCTAAAAAGTAGATTTTAGGGAAAAATTAATTATTTACTAGGACTATTACTGAAAAGTTCGGAGCATTTACTTTAAATTTATTTTAGGTTTTATCCGATACTTATCAAAATTCAAGCGCGTTGTTATATTTGTCGTGCTTTTATTGATATAAAATGGCAAGTGCAAAGCTATGTTTTGCACTAGCTATTTTTAAACCCATTTCATATGTTTTTCAGCCAACTGTTACCAGCATTTTAGTACTTTAGCACTATAGAAACCTCATTTGGCTCAGTTGTCTTTAGTGATTGCAATACCGGTATTTCTAGCTATTTTGAAATTTTGTTTTTCCGATATCTGCTGAGATAAAATACCAGTATTTTCAGTATTATCTGAAAATAATAAATATTTTTAATCTAAGAGTTTTCATTGTAACTTACTGGATATCTAATTTTATTTTAAATGTACATTTCTTTTTCCAATATACAGTATCAAAATCAATGTGAACATTTGGCTTCAAAAGCACGATCTAATAGAATATTATTTAACAAAAGTTGCGGAAAGATTGCGGAATGACATTTTTACTATACTATATGGAGAAATGAATAGCATTTTCGTACGCTTTTATGCACCGTGTTTTTATTTTTTCCGTTTTCCTGACCACTCACGTTTCCTTTAGTGAAAGTTAATATCACGTGTAATTTTGAATGCATTGGTCCTATGAATAATTACTAAAACCATCAATTGCAGCAATACTTTGTGATAATTTTTAAATATTTGTCTTAATTGTACTGAGTTTCCGCAAAAACGTTTTCTTGTTAGTAAACAAATGATAGTTTGTTGTCACCGGTTTTGGTTTATTGTCCCGTCTCGCTATTAAGTTTTATACTCGGCAAGATACTATTTAGAAATTATATAGTGCCTTGAAAATTTTCATACAGGCAAGATACAACAGCTGGAACATATTTTCAGACATTTACATCATTTAAACAGTAAAGAATTTTGAAAAGAAAACTAAAACGAATAAAAGAAACTAACAAGATTAAATTTAGTTAAGTTCATCGTAAATTTCAAACTAAAGGGGCTAATAAAAAGCGAACACAAACCCAACATGGTCAAGAGAAAATCGTTGAAGATGATGCAAAAAGTGGATAAGTATCGTCCTTTGAAGATAAATTAAAACTAGGAATAAATTCTGCTGTATGCATTCCAGAAAATTTGACGGTACTCTTCATTATGGTTCAAGTTCTAATACTTATTTTGCAGAACAAGACGCATTATTAAATGTCCTTACCTTAAGAATTATGGCTGTGTACGGTGGAACAATATAGTTAATTTTTTTTCTCTAGCTGAACGCTGATATAAACTGTGGTACATGAAGTAGCTAAAGCACTTTTGCAGGTAAATAATGATATTGTAACTATAGATTTCTTTTTTTACAAATTTGTCACCAACTCTCGTGATGCAGAAGATAAAATACCATTTACTACACACACACGCATATATATATATATATATATATATATATATATATATATATATATATATATATATATATATATATATATATATATATATGTGTGTGTGTGTGTGTGTGTGTGTGTGTGTGTGTGTGTGTGTGTGTGTATGTATGTATATATATATATAATTATTATTAGACGAAAAAAAAACAGAAAACGTTATAGTTAAAGTAAAAGAAAAACTACGAGCAGCAAAAATGCCCCTTTTTGCATTTCCGAAATTATACCGCAATTGTTTATCAAATACAATAAGTACTCGAGGAGAGCCCATCATTATGAGCAGTCACGTGATGACAGAATTTCAGATTACAATGTGCTAATATCTGCTTTTCCTTTGGGTGGCCACACAATAAAAAACGCCCCGAGGTACAACGGTCTAAAGGTGCAGCAAGTTACCTCGTGTAATTTTTTCTCCCTGTGATGATCAGAAGAACGACATGGCAAGTATTCCACTTTATGGACCTTGGGAGGGAATGATACAGCATCATGGAGTAGCCTTCAGAAACCGTAATTACGTACTAAAAGTACCATTAGTAGGATTACCAGCCCACTTCCCTATAAAGGGACCTACGAGGCTTATAATAACTCCAAGATGGTACTTGCTTCCGAAACAAATGGAATACATTTGTGTGCATTGTGAAATAGCATCTCTAGCTTTTTTGCATTTTTTATTGTGATTACATCTCTACATATTTTTGTTTTTATAGGGATGAACAGCTGCTTGGCTGAAGCTTTGTTGAATACTATTCGCTGATTTTTTTTTTTTTTTTTTTGCAGTGGTGTTTAGCTCTGCTTTTAAGCTGATAAGAATTTAAATAGAACAATTTTTCAAATGGAGAACTAACATTTAGAAAAGAAAAACTCTGTAATGGGCATGGGGGAGAAAAAAGGGAGTTTATTTTAAATCGTAGCTAAAAAAAATAATAATAATAAAAAAATATAAAAAATTTAATAAATAAATAAAAATAAATAAATAAAAAAAACGAATGGGCATATTTAAAAAAAAATCGAAAAATGAGTTATGACCACCACGGAAATATCCAAAGTCTGTTTTATAATATGACCATTGGGCGTATCTGTACAATAAATAGTAAAAATAAGGACAATAATTAGTGAAAAGTTAATTATATATATATAAATTATTATTATTAACGTAATTATTATTAGACAAAAAAAAAACAGAAAACGTTATAGTTAAAGTAAAGGAAAAAGTACGAGCAGCAAAAATTACCCTTTTTACATTTCCGAAATTACACCGCAGTTGTTTATCAAGTCCTCGCACTAGTGGCAGTTCCCAAGCGATACAGTAAGCTGGAAATCTTTAAATCGGTTTCCTGCAAAATGCATAAAAGTGATATACGACCATTCATCTTTTTAGCGACGAAATGAGACACATGAAAATATTCAATGGAAGAGAAATGACTTCGAGCATTGCAAATAAATTGCAAGAATATGTGCAAATAATTTTGCAAATTTCTCGATTTACAACATTGTCTCTTCGAGTAACTTGTTTTCATTTTTATTTTTTGTGAATGGAAAACATAGCAAAAGATCCCTAACTAACTAAGATTAACTGTTTACTAAACATAAGTATTAAACCTAGTTAAAATATTTTGCCGTTTTCTACTTTGACTTTCTAAAATCCTTTTATGTACAAAACAGTATTCAAAAAGAAAATAACACTCCATAATGGTCAAAGTTATGCAGTACACATCCTAATCATGTATGGCGACGAAATTGCCTTACATGTAAGCAAAGAATTTCAAAAAAGTTGTTGGAAAGTGTGACAAAATCGTTTAGTAAAATACATCAGACGATGTAATATCCCCAAATGCTGAAGTTCAAATAAAATAGAACAAAGAATGTGAATCATCAAAGTTCCCATTTTGAAAATGGAAGCGAAAAGAAAATCAGACGAGAAATAGCTTTCGCAGCTGAATTTATCCCAGCCTTTTTCTATATATACAGAACATTATACGTTGGAGCACACTAAAAATAAAGCCTAGTTCTGAGGCTGCTTCTAAACTGAAAATTTATAGCATTGATAAAACTCTACATATGAAAAATAAAGATTTCGAGTGAAAGGGACGTAATGTAATAGAGAAAGGAACCTCTTTGCCTAGGTTTTTCTCGAAAGGAAACTTTTCTGTAAATAACAGAATGTGTGATATTGTTGCAACAATGACAATCATACATCTGCTAAGTAAGTAAATTTAAAAAAAAAAAAGCGGGGGAAAAAAAAGAAAGTAAGAAAAACGTTTCTAAGCATTTGCATTTTTTGCCTTTAATTTTGATTTCCTTATTAAAGTCCTTTAACACCTTGTGAACATCGTAATGACTTTTGACGCCACCTGGTGGAAAACTGCGGAGTTAAAATTCGTATCTCAAAAAACGGTTCGAAATTGGTGAAAAAATGATTTACAAAGTTGTAGGACACCATCGCTTTATTACAAAAAAAAAAAAAAAAAAAAAAAAACCTTGTTGGCACTAATGCGAAGAATAGAACGGCTAAAACGTGCATTAGTATTTTCGTCATTTCACGAAAACGTCTCGGATTCACATTTCTGTGCCTTTTTTTAAAACATAATAAACGGTATGTCTGCCTTACTTAGGAGTTATTTCGTTTGATTGTTTGAACTTTATGTGATAGTTGATCATATTTCTCACCGATATGGAATGAAAAGTGAATTGCATGTAACGAGATTAGAGTGTTTCCTTCAATTTTTGAAATTAGTTAAACAAAAAGTAAAATAAACTGGCAGCAATGTTCAAATGCTTTTAAAGTCATTTCACTAGTTTTGGTCTCCTCATTTATTTGTTCCCCAGCAGTTGATGAACTGCCTGTATTTAGCGAAGATTAAGATCATCCTATTCACAACTTAAAAATAAGGATTATAAATATAACTTTTCCTTCGAAAAATTCGGTGTCAATTTTAAACAATTTTAAAATGTAACCGAGATAGTTTGAAATCTTTAAATGCACAAAAGTTTCTTCATAAAAGCGTTTTTTATTTTATTATGGATTTTCTATTTCGTTGTTAACATTGAAAATTCTAGAATTATAATATCTCTCACTTTGTTTATTTCAAAAATAATAATAATAATAATATCTAGTACATCTTTATTTTAAAATTAGGCTGTTTAAAAACCTATTGTTTTGTACTTTCAATTACATTTAAAATTTCAACTTGAAAATATTCCTTTCATTATTTTGCAGATGAAATGCTAATGATGAAAGTGTGGTAGAATACAGAGGGATTAACAATATGAGGATACCTTTGTGTTGCAGCAAGTGGATATCATTCGCTGACAACTTGTAAGTAGTTTTTTGTTTACTTTCCTGTTGAAAGTAATTGTTGGGAAGAATTTTAATGCCAGCATTTCTTTAAATATTACTGATTTCCTGTTTATATTTTCAAAGTTGCTGTGTACGAATTTTAAAGACTTTTCAGATAGCTAAATTAGCTGCAACAAAGAGAATTTTTTTTATTTTTTGAAGACCCTTAAGGACTGTTGATTTTTTATTTGGTGACTAAGAAACTCTAACGAGCTACACTACTTTGGTATTTTACTTCTTTGGTACTTTTTTTCTTTTGATTTTAAAGAAAATAGTAAGCGCTTAAGGTTTTGTTTCTGCAATAGAAAACAAAAAGAAAAAATGAAATCAAAAAGATTTTTTTTAACTTCAATTACTTGTATGTTCGTATAAAATAAAAATTAATCATAAAATATTGTTTTTAAAATAATGTTTAGCTTCAATGCAAACTTCCAAATAAACAAATTCCGAAAAAAGTTCATCACTGCCCTCCAAATTATTTGCGCTCCACTCAATCTAAAAGAAAATCAAGAATGCAAAGCAGATTCTTTAAGGTGATCCGCGAGACATTTTGAAAACAAAAGTATTGAACAGTTTAGACTTTTGAATTTTTTTTGCACTCATAATTTATTTAATAAGCAAAATCATTACATTAATATTAAAAAGAATATGTTTTTATTTAAATGTAATTACTTTTTTTTAAAGAAATGGGGTTGCTTTAAATCCCTAAAACTCAAAATATTTTTTTTTTCACAAATATCTAAGCTTTATTTTTTATTCGGCGATTTAAAAAATGTTTGTTCAATAAAAAATAGAAAATATTTGAAGAAAAATACGAAAATACGTTTAAAAAAATCACGTTTTCTAAACGTTTTTTTTTTTTTTTTTTAATTTGCCGAATAAAAATTAAAGTACACAGTTCGAAAAAGATATGCTCTAAATTTCATTATTTAACTTTTATCAGTTCTTGACTTATTAAAGTTTGAATGCAAAAAATCAGGAAAAGTTGCATCATGGAGAAAAACACGTTTGAAGTTTTAAAGTTAAGTATAATATTAGTTAAAGGCATGCAACAAAAATAACCATATCTTTCGTTCTAATTAAGATAGAAACAAGATTCAAACGTCCTTTTAAGCGGAAAAAAATGGAATTTTTTTCATTTAAATGATAAAAAAATGCAAAATTTGACGATTTTTATGTCCCGGACCCCCTTAAGCGCAAAATAATACTCTCTTCACTTAAGTTTGCCCAGTTTACTAAAGAAATACACTCATGTTTGTGAAAATTGCAACAACATGAAGGACTCATTGGAAATGAATAACATTTATTGTATATATTACTCATAGTGCTACAAATAAACGATCAAAGTTACAGATCAATGAAACGAAGATAAAAGGCGCAAATTAATATCGAATGAAGCTAACTCTCGCATCTACGAGAGCCTGTATACGTTTCGGCATCAAATCACAGAGGTGCAGAATATCACGATTGGGAATAGCATCCCATATGGCTTCAATCTGAAGCCAAAGTTCATCCGTAACCATTGCCGGACGAGGCACATGGGCGAGTCTCCAACCAACACAATCCGAGGCATGCACGATAGGCGTCATATCCGGAGAACGGGCAGACCAAGGAAATAGCGTAACCTGTCGTGCACCGAAGAACACTTATACGTTACGTGCGACATGTGGACATGCATTGTCCCGCTGAAACACTGCAACAGGAATGCTCTGAAGAAATGGTATTGTCTCCGGCGTCACAACGTCCCTGATTTAGCGATCGCTATTGAGGTTACCCGTAATTCGAAGTAGATGGGACTGTCCTTGATATTCAATAGCGGTCCAGACCCTGACGCCTGGCGTTATGCCGGTATGACGCTTAATTACGCACTTTGGGAGGTGACATTTTCATGTGTAGCGTCTGACGCATACACGTCCATAGTTATAGTGCAGATTAAATCTGGACTCATCCGAGAGGATGACCGTTGCTAGTCCGCACGCCAACGGGCTAGTTGGTAGGCCCATTGAAGCCGGAAGCAACGATGGTTGAGAGTAATGGGAACCCTTTTTTGGGGAATCCTTGTATTCAAGTCCTGGCGAAGCAGACGTCAACGAACCGTGGATGCAGCACCTGTAGCCGTACTCATACGTTGTACTAGCATACGAGAGGATACTATACGATCTACCACAGCCAGGCGAGTGGGATGTGGAGAGTGCCGTGGCATTGTTCGGTTGCGTGGATTGGTGCGAGCCCTTCTGCTAATTTCATCGTCCTCTGTCCATCTTTTACCAATACGCATCACAGTTAAGTCATTATGCCCGTACGAGCACTGATTTCTCTATATGTAAGTTCACCCTCACTCATGCCGATCATGCGCACCTATTCCGGCTCCGTTACTCGTTCGTATGACGCTCTGCGTTTTGGACGAGGTATATTGAATACTAGAGAAACATCTACCAGTGACAGATAATCATACACTGATTTCAAAAAATCTTTACAGCCCTTTATATACAGGGTCTACGCCGCAGTTCAGAGGGCGTTTCTCGGTCTACTCATGCGCGACAGCTCTGTAATTCTAATCATTTGATACTTTATCCTGCAATACATTTCTTGTGAATTTCGATTCATTTGCATAATTCCTTCTTGGTGTCGCAATTTTCACAAACATGAGTGTATTTATCTCGGAGCATTGATGAAAAAGCGCGTCCTTTGAGATTCCATTCTTTCGCGAGTACTCTAAGCTAGCTAAATTTTAGTTTAGTTGCAACCCGTTGTTTCTCGTCTTTTGGGAAGTATTTTCCTCATTCTTTCCCTGTAGAAGAGTTTGATAAATGTGAGGCTTTATTGCAATAGTAAACTGAACAAAATCTCCGCTTCTCGTCACGTGCTCTATTAACTTCTTAGATGAGAAACGTTGCCATTCTTCACGAAGTTAATTCGAGTTAGTTCCTTTTATTTAGACAGGGTCATCTATTTAACGAGGTTTCTTTTAATAAGATACAGTTGAACGTTAAAGTAATAATAGAAAAGAAGTAGTGTCAAAAAGTGCAGAAATAAATTACTAATTAATCTGAACTTATATTATTTTGTGTAATTGGAACAAAAAGTGAACTAATGCAAGACTACTGGAATACAATTAAAAAAAAAATCTATGACATGATTTCTGTTGAACCATTATTTACGTTCTGTTACTTTTTTAAATAAACTCCTGAAAAATGGGCTTCTAGTGCTAAAAAGTGTCTCCTTTTATTTAAACTAATCAGCCTATTTTCTTTATATATTATGGAAGATAATTTTAGGGCCATAATTTTATACTGCAGAACAATTTCTATTGATTTCATTGGATTTCAAACAATAGATTTTTTTAATCCACGTTTCAAAGAAGAGCGAGACGTTTCCTGTAAACAGATACAAATACTAATGAAAACTTTACAGTGTTTTATTAAAATTCAAAAGACTAATTTTATAAATATAATATTTTTAAAATAAATCCAAAATTTATTGATTTGAAAGATTTCTTACAAAATATTTGAACTATCTTTATCATGTGATTTACTAAAATATTTATTACATTAAATTATGTTTATGTTAAGTCGTGATAATAGTATCTTAACATCCTTAAGTCATATGTACATGTTAAGTGATACCACATGAGTGAGTATTCCAACAATGAATTTTCGCCCCCACACTCTTCTCCGCAAAAAGAAGAAAGAAAATTAAAGAAAAAAAAAATGGTGCATTTGAAAACTGATACTTGAAGTTATAAAAAATTAAAATAAATTAAAGAAAAAAACCTATTCGTGTGTCTGAGACTGGATACCAACTCACAACAAAACATTTTAAATGTTTTGTTTTGAATATTAATTTTGTGTACGTTTACTGCCTTTACTGTTATTTGACTTTATTCTCGCACTTTTTTTTTATACTTTATGAGCAGTCTAATTCTCATAGATTAAGCTCTATATGAAACAACAGCAACTTTTAGTTTATTGGTTTTCTCGTTTGCATGCGGGTACAAATATTAAAAATCCTTATCGAGTATCCTCGAAATAAGCTCTCTGTGTTTAGCATATAAACAAAGGGGTGAGTGAGGAAAGCAAGTAAGAATGGTCAGGGTCTGATTTACCTATAGGTCCATAAATCCTGGATTAGGGGCCCCCAAAAATGGCAGACTATACTGAAATGGGTGCTAAAATATGGCTGAAATTTATTTGTTACGATGTTTTACATCAATGGCGATTTAAGAAGCATGTAGCAGTGTGACTTTTAACATTAAAGCAGCTGATTTTTGCTCTGTATACTCTAGCCTGTAGCCGTTGGAAAATACAATTAGAAAAAAACTATGTGGTTCTAAGAAACATTTTAGGAAAAAAAAAGTAAATTACTTGCATTATAATCCTCTGGGATGTATCTTGTCCAGAAAATGGTAAACTGGTTCAAACCGAATAAATTCGCTTTATATGTGTCAAATTTTTGCATTATTCCTCGTTGCATAACTATGAGAATTTTCAATGAATAAAGATTTGAAGGAAATTTTTTTACTGTAAATGTGACATTGAACGAGTTACATTGCTCGTTAACTACAGGCTTGTACTACACGTTACGTTCGTTAACTACACACTTGTGGGTACTAAAATCATGTTTTTAACACCTTTACAAGAATATTTCACTCTTTGAAATTCGGAAACACACTTAAGATGATCATACCAGTGTATTTTCGCAATTTGTGCCTTATAGCATTCTGGAAAGTGAAGAAAAAAGGGATTTTGAAAATATTCATTGGATACTTTGTTTTTTTCTTGTTTTATGCTAAATGAAAAAAAAATCTAAATGATGCCTAAAGTCAAAACACTGCACACATCTTCTTTCCTTGCCATATTTCATTTCATCATTACAAAGTCATTTATTTATTTTTTGATGAAAAGTATTTTATTTTTATTTTTGCTTAGCTACTTACTATTAAAATCGTTACTGTTTTTCGTAAATTTCACGTCTCCACAAGGAATTCCACTTATCTAACAAATGTATAGCTGTATTTACACACCACGTAAAAATACTCTCTGACTAACAGAAGTGGTATTGCCGACTCACTGGAATTTTTCAGATATTTATGTGACAGCGGAAAAAGATTTTTGGTATTGAATAGCATAAATATTTCTTTCATGGTATAGAGAGTAAATTTTTGCATTATCAATTTTATAACTATTCTTGTATTATGCAAAAGAAGCAGTCGAAAACTTTTTACAATGAAATTAGTAAAAAAAGATAAAGAAAACTCTCTGTGAACAGCTCTTTCGGGGTTATAAAATGAAATATTCGTGTATTGAAACTTTTAGATGTTTTTTAATTCCGAAAAGTTTTCTAAAAAAAAGCCATTTGATGATTTAAACTTGAATTTAGAACAACTCTTTATTTATCCTTTAAAAACAACATTCTCATATTTTTAGAAACTAAAAATTTTACTGAAAAAACTGAACTTCTCAAACGGCTTCTAGTAATTCTCATTTTTTAGTTATTTTGAGGCACCGACTTGCCTTTCCATTCTACAAAGTCTTTTATTTGCTAACTTTTAAAAAACTACCCATGGGCCAGTAAATGTAACGCAATAGATTCTACCCTCAGGAGATTTAATATAATTCCTCACTTTTTTCGAACACTGACTTCTTTTCTTTCATACAAGAAAACAGAATATATTTGTAGTTTTGAAAAAGGAAATATTTCGTTGTCGTCCAGAAATCTACCGAACACTTTAAACAACTTAAGTTTTATATAGTTTCGTTTCTAAAGATTTTTTTTTCTTTGCCGAAATCCGCAGCACAAACTGTCTCTTAAGGCTGTGCCGTCAGCGCATTGTGATAAATGCCAGACTTTATTGTATTGTAAATAGAAGATGGTTGACTTTTGTCTCGAATATTCCTTTATTTCTTTAGTTTGAGGTCTATCATAAACTCTATTAGCTTTCCGTTATTTCTGTACTCATATTCCGTTATTTTTCTGCTCGTAGTCTCACGGCGATGTCGATCAAAAGCGCTTAGTTACGGTGCTATTTTAATGTTTTAGGGCAGAGGTCTTTAACCCAGGTTCCAAAGAGCTCTAGGGAGCCATAGGTGATTTCTATTTTTGTGGTGATTGGTGATCTTTATTACTTAATCGAAGTGTCAAACAACTTAATAAATGGTGATTTGCTTTCAAAAATAAACATAAAGAGGTTTTTTTTTTACTGCGTTTGTTTATTACTCTGCGCCAAAAAAACAAAATCGACTCACTTAAAGGGATTTGGCAGAATAAATGGGTCAGAATGAAACTTCGTTTCATTTTAATAACGTTTTATTTTGACATTCCTACATGGTGCGTTGATTTTTTTTTGTTATTATAAAGCATATTATACAATATAAAGGGTGTCCGAAAGGTCCTTGAAGCATTGTAAAAATTCGTAGAAAAACAACGCCTTAATGCTTCACGGGTCTAAGATTTTTTTATGACATCGTAAACAAAGGAGAAAAAGAAAAAGAAAAAACAAATTGTAGCTGTAAGTAATCTCTATATCGTCACAGTAATTACTTGTTTTTCTTACTGTGAAGATCCAGCAATGTAAATTACTTACGTAATTACTTTTTCTTTTTTTATTTTTACGATGATATAAAAAATCTTAAGACTGAAGTATTATGGCGAAAACCGCTTATTCATACGACGATTTGTTAATTTTCTATGAATTTTTAAAATGTGTCAGGGAATTTCAGACTCCCTGTATTTTTTGAACAGAAACAAAAAATCCATTGGCGTTTTTTCCACCGTCATGTGCGGGAAATGTCGACTCGGTAATTTCACCAACATTTTGTTATAGATCTGAGTACTTTAACTAAACAGGAGTAAACTCATTTTCTAATCTTTACATTTGATGCAAAGATACTTCTGACACAGTATCACTTTTATCAAATAACTCAGTTATTTAAAATTTAACTTATTTGCATGCGTCTCGTGCGGGGCATCCAAAGTAAATTTCTGTGGTTTGTATGCGTTACTTAATATTTTTGCTCTATTTAGTACAACAATGACGAAACAAATTTCTGGTTTTGAAAGCTAAAGTTCCAACTTAAAGCAAACATATCTCATTTGTTAAGAAACAATATTTTAAACCGTTTAAAAATATATATATACGGCCATTCTGATTCCATAAGCAACAAAATTGTGCTCATTACTACTTTAAATTACTATTTTTAATGAAATGTATGAAGCTTCACGTGCGAAAAAAAACATCGTTTTCCATGGAACGGCCCACTAGCTCCTTACCATACATTATCTCATTCAAATGATTGCATTGTGATAAAGAGAAATTTATCGAGACAATTTTGTACATTCACGTAAAACGAAGTATTGCTGATATCCTGTGCTTCAAGATTTCAATGTCTGTTGGTAACTGAAAAAATGTCTGCAAAAACCTAAATCACAAGTTACGAAATTTCATTTTTTTAGGAAGTGTATCCTTTGCTTTTTATTTTATGCCTGGTTGCGCCATGCCACTTCACTGCTGCTTCGCTGGGACTGATTAACACTTTGGGGTGTTCATGTAAACATGACATACGTAGACATTGCTGCTTACACACCAAGGGGGTTCATACGAAGGCCTACCCGCTTTGGGTCACCCTCCCCTGATTGTCCGCGTGAAAGACACGTTGTGTCCTAATCTAAGCCGTAAACACACAGATCGTTTATCCTTGCGGCTTATTAATTGTCATTGCAAGTGCCAACTTAATGAAGGCGATGGAATTCAATTGGCACGTTTGTGGGAATCATTGGGATGGTGGCTTCAATAACGTTTTTCATTATTTTTTAAGTGATCAACCGAGTACAATTGCACAGCGAAGTCAAGGGGTACTTTTTGTTCCAAAGGGAGCTAATGATGCGTTTTTAATCTGTTTCCTTCTAATTGACGTTTTAAATTTTTACGAATCAAAAGAGATTGCGAAGCCATCTTCGGGGGTTGGTGAGCGCTAGCGAGCAGAGGGCGGAGCCTCTTAGTTTTATAAATAATAATAATAATAATAATAATAATAATTTTATATAAATAATAATAATAATAATAATAATAATAATAATAATAATTTTATATAAATAATAATAATAATAATAATAATAACAATAATAATAATAATAATAACAATAATAATTTTATATATTAGTAATAAGGATAATGAGAATTTGTAAAAAAAAAAAAAACACAATACACAGACTTGTTTTTGAAGCAGTTGGATTCTGTCAATTCCATCTACTTGCAGTAAATGTTGGCGAAGAATATGACATACAAGATAGTAATAACTATTCAGTAAAATAGTCGAGTATTAGACTGTAAAAATATATGTCAATATTCATCCCGTGAAAAATAGTGTCAACACATCTTAATCTGTACTGCAATCTCGTTATATTTACCGATCTCTTTTATTTGTTTGCACACTCCATTTGTTTTATATTTTTTGTTTGGAAAGGATTTAAAAGCTTTTCCAAGAAGGATTTCAAAAGCTTTCAATGGAATTTAAAAGCTTTGAAAAAATATTTTAAAAGCTTTTCATAACAAGGATATTATTTAACCACGTGCTTCTAACTTTTAGAACATTATATCAATTTTGAGACCTCACTGAATATTAACTGGTTTTCAGTAAAAAAGAAGGTGAAATTTGTTAGAAAGTTTCTAATTCCTTCAGTTTTTAAAGCGCTGACGTTTTCCTGATTTCAACAGATAATGCATTTTTTTTTTTTTTTTGGAAAAAAATAATAAAAAAATAGGGAGTTGGATTTAATAGTTTGGGGTTGATCAAAGTTATTTCAGAACAATAGTGATTTAACGAGTATTTAGAAGCCAAGTACTAATTCTGCTAAAAAAAATATTATTTCCTTTTTGAACTACATAAAACTCTTTTAGCCGGATTTATCTTAATATAAATCTACTTTTTGCTTTTTTACTTTAAACATTTTTTTAATGTTTTTTTATTTTCTTCTTGTTTATATAATCTTAATTGTGGCTCTGGCGAAAGGTCTCTAATTCTTCTAACTTTTTGAACTAACGAAATCGTTTTCTTTTTTACTACTCTTCTTCTACTTTCTTGTACGTAGTAAATAAAGTATTGTATTTACAAAAAAAAAAAAAAAAAAGGAAATAAAGAGAAAAAAAATTACCGAAATTTTAGTATAAATTTTTATTTCATGTACATGAATGAATTTGAAGTGATTTTTTCTTCACTCTTTACACATTTATACTTATGAACTTGGAAATAAATCTCCGTGTTGGCATAAATGTGGCTCCAAAATTGGGATGCCGTACCCAGCGTCAGTTTAGTGACAATTAGCAAGATGCCACAAACTAATATTAAATATTGCCACTATTTCTATTATAGATATATGTAAAACGTAAAACTCTTTCCCATATTGGTTTCCAACGACCTATGTATGGATCGTAACATTTAAAATGTCCTTCTACTCATCGTGAAAAAATTTCATAACACATTTTTTTTTCCTTTCTTTCTTTCTTTCTTTTTTTTTTTTTGCAAGTTTCGTTTTGTTGCTTCTTCTGCAAGTTTATATTGCAAACGCAATCCAAAAAAATTTATCAATATTTTTTTTTAATTTGAAAGTACCTTTTTATCTGTGCCGAAGAATGTTATCGAATTCATAAAAAACATAATTTAAAAAAATTAGATTTATGATATAATTTTTAACTTGGCTGTTCACAAAATGATTTTACTTTTTGCGATTTTGCTTATTAACTTCGAAAACAACTTAAATTTTAACTGAAAATTTCGTGAATTCGTGCATGTATGTAGAGTATGGTGCTTTGCAGGTGTCTCAGCGAAAGCACTCGCCTTATTAAAGTTTATTCACGCTTAAGGTTGAGCATTAATTTCTCTTAATATCACATGCAATTTAATTAAAATTACAACATGCACTTTACAATTACTACACAGTGAACACACGCTAATGTCATTAAACAGCACGCAATATTTAATATGTGTCTGTTAGTGAAATCTAAATTGCGTTTGATGCGTGTTATTGGAATTGCTCTTAAATGAGTGTACTTAATTGGACAGGAAGATTTTCGGAAATTTTCTTGGGATGTAAATTATTTGTTATAACAAAGAGAATGTGGTGCAAATTAAAATAGTTAAGATAAATAAGTTTTCAAAATGAACGAAATTTAAATTATCTTGAAACTTACAGTACACAGAGGGAAAACTATATTTTACAACACAACTTTCATTGAAATATTATTTTACATTTTAGTTGTAAATTTCCATCGTTAAATAAAAGAGGAAATTTGTTTTGGACGAAAATATTTTCTACTTGATTATCAAAAATATATTTCTTTGGATGAATAAATAAATGACTGTATTAACTAATAAATGAGAAAATGTATGAAGTAAATAAAAACAATAATTAATTAAATGCGTGAATAAATTAGTGAATGAAGAATAAATAAGTGATTTAATAAATGAATAAATGTGTAACGATTAATTTATGAATGTATAAAATTATGAATATGCAAATGAATTAACTGATAAATAAATAAATTAATTAACGTTTAAATAAACTTATGAATAAATCAGTGTTTGATGAATAAACTTATTTCATAAATAAATGAATGTGAAGCAATTTCTTCCTAAATGAATAAACTGATGAATATGGGAATAAATTAAGAAATAAGTGACTAAGAAAAACAAACAACTTCACTCGACCACATTCATTTGCCGCATATGCATTTGACAAATTGCACTGCAAATTTAAAATCAAATTATATTCTATATTTAGTTATCAAATACTGCAACAACATCAGTAGATCTTCAATAATATTTGAATTTTCAATAACAACAACTTTATCATTTTATAATAACGAAAGTTATTTTTATATGACATAAAATATAACAATATCATGCGCCTGAATCTTAAAAAGAAACTATTTTCTCACTGGAATCAACTACATTTTTAATGATATAGTTAAAATATCACAAGGCCACAAAACATTAAAAATTTCTACTACTTCACTTCGCCCCGCATTCCCCCGCAATGGAGACTCAGAAATCGGCAAAAGTGCTGGTGCATATTTTCAGACTTCACTCCAAGGTGCTAACGAAAAATAATGTTTTTCATTTAAAAACAACAGAAAGTTCATAAATTATCTTATACTTAAAATTAAGCAAATGCATTAATTTCAAATATTTGTTCTAAATTTGCTGTGATGGTGAGTGACGTCACATTTTTTGCGACATTTTAAATTAGTTATTGGAATATTCAGTGTTTACATTTGTCACACTGTAACATGAATTGTTGAGCTTCTGACAACATATTTTTGCTTGTAAACTACTAAGTTTAAATTTGTATTTTTCGTACCATGAGCGAGGTTAAATTTCTTGGCTTGTACTTATCAATTTTCGATCTACTGTTCGATAATAAAATAGTTCAGAAAGGTCTAAAACCCTAGGTCTAATAGTATAACCCCTCGATATTTTGCGCTTCTCGGGAGACAACAAAAAAGCGTGATATATCTGAAAAAGCGATGTAACCGAAATCGTAAAAAGTAACAATTCAATTAACGTGAAAATTGATGACATGTTCAACTACTAAAATATTAGATTATTATTATGTGAGGACGATTTTCTGAATAAGAACACAAGAAAATTTGTCGATCAATTTTATTCTTTAACTAAGGAACAAAAATTAAACGTTTTTTGCGTTTCATGGTGAAATGCAAATCAAAAGTTGCAACTTAAATTGCAACACATTAAGGTTATGGAAAATTTGCCAGGTTTGTTCATCTATTAAAATAGTTTTTCTACGAAACATAACCTTTTTTCTGTGATGTCAAATGCTAAGCAGCATTTTTTTAAATATAAATTTGCAGGAGACAAAGGAAAAGCGCGATATATCCGAATGAGCGATATAACGAGGCACAATTTAACGAAGGGTTACGTATGAGGCTGTACATACTTTGTACATACTTATGTTCAAAGATACTATTGAAACGTTTAATTTGAATTTTCTGTTTTTGAGACCTGTGAGTAGGGGAAAAAGGACAGTTCTGCGACAGCCGGCGCAGCCCGCAGCCAGCTGCGCCGTCCATCTCCCCGATTGCGCCTCCCACTCTTCCTCCCACCGCCTCCTCCACTTCCTCCCCACCCCCTCCCGACCTTGGGGTTGACCCTCCCCACGACCGGGGCCGCCGCGAGAACCCGTAGAAGGTGACGAGGGTTTTTCCCGCGTTTTAGATATTTTCCCGCGTTTTTGTACTTAGAATATTTTCCGTGATTTTTTCTTTGTAACGAAGGTTTTCACAAAAATAATTAATTAAAAGATGATGGTCCCACCAACCAACCAGGTGTATTAAATACACCCTATCAACCTTTTTTTTTTTTCATTTAGGTCTTAGACTATTTTCCAGTCTTTTGATCTTCAATTATTTTCCTACATATTTGAACTTTGAATATTTTCCGCGAATTTAATTATTTTTATTTTTACAGAGTATCGGAGTTGGGAATCGAACACCCAAACTTTGATTTATTCACGTATTTCCATCTTTTTTCATTTTTACAGCTTAATTTATTTTTCCGCCTTTCGAACTTCACAGTTTTCAGAATTAGTTTGTTTTCACGTATTTCGAACTTTGTCATTTTTTCTTTGTAACCATTTACGAGGGTATTTTCGCGCATTTTGTCGTTTTTTTCGCGCGTTTTCGAACTTTGTCATTTTTTTTTTTTTGTAACCTTTTAAGAGGATATTTTCGCGCATTTATATTCCCCCCCCTCCCCCGCGTTTTCGGACTTCGTCACCTTTTTCTCATAATCTTTTACGAGGATATTTTCGCGCGTTTTTAGATATTTTGCCGCGAATTTTATTTATTTTCGGTCATACTGGACTTAGTTGTTTTTTCTCACAAACTTTTACGAGGATATTTTCACGCGTTTTGATTTATTTTCAAGCATTTTAGAGTTCGAGGATTATTTTACCGTTTTAGTCTTAGACTATTCTAAAGTCTTTTAATCTTTGATTATTTTCTCACTCTCTTAGTCTTTCACTATTTTTAATCATTTCAGACTTTGAATATTTTTCACAAGTTAGATTTTTCTTTCATGCATTTTTGGACTGGAAATTTTTTCACATCCATACATTTAGGATTTCGATTATTTTTTTCTAGCTAGGTCTTTGACTATTTTAAAGCTCTTTTGTCTATTTTTAGCAATTTGTAGACTTAGTTTATTTTTATACCTTTTGATTTCTAATTACTTTTGCATCTTTTATTCATTTACAAGTGTACTCGACTTTATCATTTTTCCAACTTAAACTATTTTTTTCATCATTTAGGAGTTCAATTGTATTTTCATACATATTTACACTTAAAATATTTTTCGAATTTTGATTTTCTTTTTCATGCAATTCAAACTTTATCATTTTTACAACTTTGATTCTTTGCACGAATTTCAAAACTTGCAATCAATTTACTGTTAGTAGTAATTAACACTTATCATTAACAAATTTTCACGAATTTTAAAAATCAACTTAATTAATTTTTTCCAGTAAGCAAATTTCGCACTCAAGTTACATTTCATCACTACATATGCTTTTCAAGAGTTTCATTTAATTTATCACATTTTATTTAATCAACTCTAATAATTATTTTTTGATTAATATTTAACTTAGTCATTTTATCGTATTACTTTATTTATTTTTTCATACAAGCACTCTTGTTAGAATAAAACAAAATTTTCAACTTTCATGAATTTGAATCACTTTGACTATTTCATTTTCCCAATAATATTTTATTTTACTTTAACATATTCTCACGCGTTTTACTATTTATCATTCATTTACCAAAGTGATGAAAAATGTTCCCGCTATTATATTCAAAATACAACTCTTTCAATATAGTTATTTTCCAAGACGAAAGTTAACAAGTTTTTTCTAAATTATTACTTTACAGCCAACTAATTTCATTAACAGAGTTTTCAATACAATTTATGAATTTCAGTTTTATTTATTAATTTTTCATTCGCATGCAAATAAATTCAAAGTCGCATATTTCATTCAAGTCGGCTTCAATTTTGTATAACTGAAGAAGCTTCCAACAAAATACTCCCACATCACAACCAAGACTTACAAAAGATATTTTTACAAAATTTCATATCATTTCAAGAATATACACACTCATATAAAATCCCCAACAGAATAAAATAAAAAGTTTGCTTAACACAATTTTAGACCTATCACAAGTACTATATTTGCTCCTTTTTAAGAATTTTCATTAAACTTCGAATTAATTTAATACTAGTTCATGATCAACATAAACAGATAGGAACAGACACATACAATCTTCGTGAAAAAAAAAAAAAAAAAAAAAAAAAAAACGGAATCAATAGTAAATTTATCATACGAAGAAAAAAATATTTTAAAGTCAAAAATCCAACCTTTGTAGGAAAAGACTCCTCCAATACTTATGCATTGATGCATTATTGAAGATAATGAATAATATTACAAAATATGCGTCGATTTTAAATTTAACAACGGCATAAAATGTAATATTATCCAAACTTCATTTCCATGCCTTCCTAGAATGTTCTGACTGCAACCAACACTCTCTTCACTAAGCGTCCATCCACATCGAAAGCACAATGGATAATGAAAGATGAAACATAGGCTTATCTCAGATTTTATCTTATCATAGTGAGTCATGGAATTCACGTGGTAAGATTTCAACTCAATACTAACGGCTGTAAACACATGTGACCTCTTTTATCGCCCAAAAACTTAATTAAAGAAGATACATCGATTTAAATCTTTATTTGAAACTAATTTCCTAATTAATTTCAAAACCACTGTCGACGATTTATTTATTTTTTATTTTTTCCCGAACTTGAACTGTCTACAAAGTTATTCTATTCTATTCGTTTCTCATGCACACACACACACACACACACACACACACACACACACACACACACACACACACACTTAAAGACTTAATTTTTTCTATTCGCAATCAGTCCACCATAACATTTCACATTTTGAAAAAGACCATAGTTATTACTTTTTTAAATTGAGTTGTTTTCCAATGATTATTTCACTGTGGAGATTATTTTCAATGCGTTCTTATTCTTTTAATAGTTTTCATCAATTAAGCATTACAATTATTTATTCTTCCAAAAACATAGCGATTTTCACATTTCCAAAACATATTTCTAGTGATTTTATTTTTACAACAGCGAATTCAATTTCCTTAGAAATTTTCGAATGTATTTTGTCATATTAAAACGAATGCAATATTCAAGTTATACATATGTACATGGTATAGCAATCAACCTTGAATGAATAATTGCAGGTCTTAACATATAAAAAAAATTTCAAGTTGTAAGAATATTTTTTTTTTTGTTTCAAAACAATATTTTTTCAAACTTGTAATATTTTTCTACTTAGAAAATGAAATCAAATATTTTTTTTTCTTCAATTATATAAAATGTTTTTAAGAATTAATTTCTCAAACTTGTAATGTATTTCCACTAATTAAAAAAAATCAATTTTTTTTTTCAATCATATAAAAATAAATTTTTAATCTTACAAAAATAATTTTTTCCGCAAAAATATTTTTTTTCAAAACAAAAAATAATATTTTTATAACATATTATTTTTTTTCTTTTCAATCTTTTTTCACAAAACTATTTTTTTTTTTTCATTTTTTTTCAAACTTACAAAAATAAATTTAATCAACTGAATCTTCAAACAGAATGATTTAATTAATTTTAAAACTAGCAATCACTTTACTTTTTGTATTAATAACAACTATTGTTAATCCATTTACTCTTTGCACTCTCAGTATTAATTAGCACACATGCATTACAAATAATAGTAATGTTTAAGATACTTATAAATCATTTACTCAAGCTTTCAAATATCCAATTATCATGTTATTGTTCAATCATGTGAGGGAACTTGTAATGAAACTTTACTCATCAATCGAAATTATAAGCGAAAATATCACATTTTTAGCAATTAATATAATCATACAATTAACTTTGAATTTAAGAAAAATAAAAACTATTATACACTTAGTAACACATAGGTCGAAATGGTTTACGATCAGGTGAGTGTCTTTTATCAATTGAGAGAACAACATAGTTGAGAAAGAGCGCTCACATTTCATATTAGAATTTATAAGTCTTTAAGGTATTTCTCCAATATTGAATTCAGTATTAATACGTATGAATTTCAACATGTGAATGTGACTGTATATTATTTTTCAACCCATTAACTTGTTTAAGGTTCACTATCATAATTTTCAACTTTTTCTTAGCATATGTTGAAATATTTTATGTGTGTCAATCTATTGAAATATCACAAAAATCATATTCTCACTCAAACTTTATTACAATACCATACAGTGAAACAAACAAAATACAGCCATTCTAAAGCTTGCTTACAAGAAAACGCATGTAGAAATTTATGAAAGATTAATTTCAAAGCACAAATCATCAACTATATACAACGCAAAGCAACAAAACAAGTTTAACTGCCTTAAAGGATAACAGATACATTTTGAAGGATAGAGGTAATTCATTTATAAAACTTATTAATTTACTACTTAGCTAAAGGTGCGTATTTCGCAGTCTGAACTTCCACATTGACAATATGATCCAACGTCCACCCAGATCCAAGTTGTATAAACACCTCTAAGGCGTTTTCAACCTGACCAATAGCATCATTCAAATGTTCTAAGATAGTGTCCTTAACAAGTTCTATTCGCATTACACTTCTAAAATAAGAAGTAATCAAATTATCATCATCATCACCAACATGACGACTCAGCACTGCCTTCATTACTATGCACCATTTAATGCTTCGTTTTTCATCTATTTCATCCTCCAATATTTGAATAATTTGGAGTCTTAACTCATCAAAACACATTTTTATGTCTTGAGAATTTTTAGGAGCAGGTGTTACAAACTCCGTAGCAAAAACACCGAATGTAGTTTGTCGAGTAGGTTTTAATCTCTTTGGGACATAAGTTTTCACTGTAACTTGCTTCACTACACTATGCATAACACGAACGTGATGCAAAAGGGTAGATTTACTAGCAAGCACTTTTTCCGCACTGATCACATGTATAGCTTCGTCCATGTATCAGTATATGCCTTTTCAAACTATCCTCTCGTTTAAACTTTCTGTCACATTTCGAACATGCAAAGGTGGTAGTAGAATTATGAATCTTCAAATGACGATTCAAAGCAGATTTCCACTTGAATGACTTTCCACATTCTTGACATATGAATGAGGGACCATGCTCCTTAATATGTAGATTCAAATGCTTTCTTTCATCGAATAGCATGTCGCACTTTTCACATCTATAAGACTTCTTTCTAGAATGTATCTTTTGATGACTTCTCAAAGTAGACTCACGCCCAAAGGAAGCATTACATTTCATACAACAAAATGGTTTCATTCCTGAATGAGTCTTAAGATGTTGATTCAAATTTGAATTTGAACTAAATTGCTTCCCACATGAAGCACATACCTGTAAAAGATATAAAGGAAAAATAAATCAAAAATTATCAGAAACTTTTTTTTTTATTTAAGTCAATTCTATCATTGAAAATAGCATTTAAAACACTAGCACATATGAAGTTTCGTGCTATATACTTTCTCAACATCATTTCATCATCTAAATTTAAACTCAAATGAAATGTAAATAAATACATAAAACGTGAAAACAAAACTCCTGTTTACATCATATTCAATTCTTTTAATAAGACAAGAATCCGAAAGTTGAAATTTTATAAAAGTTCATTTAAAAATACAGCACACAATATCGTTTACTGTTCCGCTACCAAAATTCCGCATGTACAATTTTTCCACTAAACTAACAAGCTTCTTTAGAATATTAAAGTAAGATGCTTATCAAATAAGCGCAAACCTTCAAGTAAGCACATTCTATGAAAATATTAATCAATTTTCATGAAATGATTATTTCGTACTCACACTTTTGAAATAGAAAAATTGGTGAAATCTTTACCCAAAATCATTTATTATATTATTTTCATACTGCTTGAGCCCTCAAATATTTCAACAAAAGAATTATCACATAACACACTCAAAAATAAATACTTACATGTGATGATAAAACATCTTCACGACTCACACCACCATCAACAATATTCGAGTTTTCCCTATGATTTTCCATTAGAAAAGCTCTAAAGAAATTCGAAACACCAAGTTAAAATTTTCAACTGTTCGAAAAAGTTTTTCGATAGAAGTTAACTTCAGCACAGAAAACCTCCCGTCACGATCGGAATGGAATCCAAACCACCAAATGATCTTTCGAAGTAACCACATCAAATTTATACTTTCGAAGGATGCGTTAAACAAAAAGGTGAAATTATCAACCAATGAGAATGCTAAATGAAATGGATGAGAGAACCAATGAGCTTAATGCATCTGTTTGAATACAATCCTTTCACAACAGTAAAAAATAAAACAAAATTAATAAATAAATAAAGATAAATTCAATCCATATGTGACCATCAAGATCTTTCTCAAAATTTGTCGAAGACTACTCTGAGTGGAGTTGAGTTGTTTTTCTCAAAATTAAAAGTCATGGCACATCCTGAAACTTAAATTTTGAGAAAAACAACTCAACTCCACTCAGAGTAGTCTTCGACAAATTTTGAGAAAGATCTTGATGGTCACATATGGATTGAATTTATCTTTATTTATTTATTAATTTTGTTTTATTTTTTACTGTTGTGAAAGGATTGTATTCAAACAGATGCATTAAGCTCATTGGTTCTCTCATCCATTTCATTTAGCATTCTCATTGGTTGATAATTTCACCTTTTTGTTTAACGCATCCTTCGAAAGTATAAATTTGATGTGGTTACTTCGAAAGATCATTTGGTGGTTTGGATTCCATTCCGATCGTGACGGGAGGTTTTCTGTGCTGAAGTTAACTTCTATCGAAAAACTTTTTCGAACAGTTGAAAATTTTAACTTGGTGTTTCGAATTTCTTTAGAGCTTTTCTAATGGAAAATCATAGGGAAAACTCGAATATTGTTGATGGTGGTGTGAGTCGTGAAGATGTTTTATCATCACATGTAAGTATTTATTTTTGAGTGTGTTATGTGATAATTCTTTTGTTGAAATATTTGAGGGCTCAAGCAGTATGAAAATAATATAATAAATGATTTTGGGTAAAGATTTCACCAATTTTTCTATTTCAAAAGTGTGAGTACGAAATAATCATTTCATGAAAATTGATTAATATTTTCATAGAATGTGCTTACTTGAAGGTTTGCGCTTATTTGATAAGCATCTTACTTTAATATTCTAAAGAAGCTTGTTAGTTTAGTGGAAAAATTGTACATGCGGAATTTTGGTAGCGGAACAGTAAACGATATTGTGTGCTGTATTTTTAAATGAACTTTTATAAAATTTCAACTTTCGGATTCTTGTCTTATTAAAAGAATTGAATATGATGTAAACAGGAGTTTTGTTTTCACGTTTTATGTATTTATTTACATTTCATTTGAGTTTAAATTTAGATGATGAAATGATGTTGAGAAAGTATATAGCACGAAACTTCATATGTGCTAGTGTTTTAAATGCTATTTTCAATGATAGAATTGACTTAAATAAAAAAAAAAGTTTCTGATAATTTTTGATTTATTTTTCCTTTATATCTTTTACAGGTATGTGCTTCATGTGGGAAGCAATTTAGTTCAAATTCAAATTTGAATCAACATCTTAAGACTCATTCAGGAATGAAACCATTTTGTTGTATGAAATGTAATGCTTCCTTTGGGCGTGAGTCTACTTTGAGAAGTCATCAAAAGATACATTCTAGAAAGAAGTCTTATAGATGTGAAAAGTGCGACATGCTATTCGATGAAAGAAAGCATTTGAATCTACATATTAAGGAGCATGGTCCCTCATTCATATGTCAAGAATGTGGAAAGTCATTCAAGTGGAAATCTGCTTTGAATCGTCATTTGAAGATTCATAATTCTACTACCACCTTTGCATGTTCGAAATGTGACAGAAAGTTTAAACGAGAGGATAGTTTGAAAAGGCATATACTGATACATGGACGAAGCTATACATGTGATCAGTGCGGAAAAAGTGCTTGCTAGTAAATCTACCCTTTTGCATCACGTTCGTGTTATGCATAGTGTAGTGAAGCAAGTTACAGTGAAAACTTATGTCCCAAAGAGATTAAAACCTACTCGACAAACTACATTCGGTGTTTTTGCTACGGAGTTTGTAACACCTGCTCCTAAAAATTCTCAAGACATAAAAATGTGTTTTGATGAGTTAAGACTCCAAATTATTCAAATATTGGAGGATGAAATAGATGAAAAACGAAGCATTAAATGGTGCATAGTAATGAAGGCAGTGCTGAGTCGTCATGTTGGTGATGATGATGATAATTTGATTACTTCTTATTTTAGAAGTGTAATGCGAATAGAACTTGTTAAGGACACTATCTTAGAACATTTGAATGATGCTATTGGTCAGGTTGAAAACGCCTTAGAGGTGTTTATACAACTTGGATCTGGGTGGACGTTGGATCATATTGTCAATGTGGAAGTTCAGACTGCGAAATACGCACCTTTAGCTAAGTAGTAAATTAATAAGTTTTATAAATGAATTACCTCTATCCTTCAAAATGTATCTGTTATCCTTTAAGGCAGTTAAACTTGTTTTGTTGCTTTGCGTTGTATATAGTTGATGATTTGTGCTTTGAAATTAATCTTTCATAAATTTCTACATGCGTTTTCTTGTAAGCAAGCTTTAGAATGGCTGTATTTTGTTTGTTTCACTGTATGGTATTGTAATAAAGTTTGAGTGAGAATATGATTTTTGTGATATTTCAATAGATTGACACACATAAAATATTTCAACATATGCTAAGAAAAAGTTGAAAATTATGATAGTGAACCTTAAACAAGTTAATGGGTTGAAAAATAATATACAGTCACATTCACATGTTGAAATTCATACGTATTAATACTGAATTCAATATTGGAGAAATACCTTAAAGACTTATAAATTCTAATATGAAATGTGAGCGCTCTTTCTCAACTATGTTGTTCTCTCAATTGATAAAAGACACTCACCTGATCGTAAACCATTTCGACCTATGTGTTACTAAGTGTATAATAGTTTTTATTTTTCTTAAATTCAAAGTTAATTGTATGATTATATTAATTGCTAAAAATGTGATATTTTCGCTTATAATTTCGATTGATGAGTAAAGTTTCATTACAAGTTCCCTCACATGATTGAACAATAACATGATAATTGGATATTTGAAAGCTTGAGTAAATGATTTATAAGTATCTTAAACATTACTATTATTTGTAATGCATGTGTGCTAATTAATACTGAGAGTGCAAAGAGTAAATGGATTAACAATAGTTGTTATTAATACAAAAAGTAAAGTGATTGCTAGTTTTAAAATTAATTAAATCATTCTGTTTGAAGATTCAGTTGATTAAATTTATTTTTGTAAGTTTGAAAAAAAATGAAAAAAAAAAAAAAATAGTTTTGTGAAAAAAGATTGAAAAGAAAAAAAATAATATGTTATAAAAATATTATTTTTTGTTTTGAAAAAAAATATTTTTGCGGAAAAAATTATTTTTGTAAGATTAAAAATTTATTTTTATATGATTGAAAAAAAAAATTGATTTTTTTTAATTAGTGGAAATACATTACAAGTTTGAGAAATTAATTCTTAAAAACATTTTATATAATTGAAGAAAAAAAAATATTTGATTTCATTTTCTAAGTAGAAAAATATTACAAGTTTGAAAAAATATTGTTTTGAAACAAAAAAAAAAAAAAAAAATATTCTTACAACTTGAAATTTTTTTTATATGTTAAGACCTGCAATTATTCATTCAAGGTTGATTGCTATACCATGTACATATGTATAACTTGAATATTGCATTCGTTTTAATATGACAAAATACATTCGAAAATTTCTAAGGAAATTGAATTCGCTGTTGTAAAAATAAAATCACTAGAAATATGTTTTGGAAATGTGAAAATCGCTATGTTTTTGGAAGAATAAATAATTGTAATGCTTAATTGATGAAAACTATTAAAAGAATAAGAACGCATTGAAAATAATCTCCACAGTGAAATAATCATTGGAAAACAACTCAATTTAAAAAAGTAATAACTATGGTCTTTTTCAAAATGTGAAATGTTATGGTGGACTGATTGCGAATAGAAAAAATTAAGTCTTTAAGTGTGTGTGTGTGTGTGTGTGTGTGTGTGTGTGTGTGTGTGTGTGTGTGTGTGTGTGTGCATGAGAAACGAATAGAATAGAATAACTTTGTAGACAGTTCAAGTTCGGGAAAAAATAAAAAATAAATAAATCGTCGACAGTGGTTTTGAAATTAATTAGGAAATTAGTTTCAAATAAAGATTTAAATCGATGTATCTTCTTTAATTAAGTTTTTGGGCGATAAAAGAGGTCACATGTGTTTACAGCCGTTAGTATTGAGTTGAAATCTTACCACGTGAATTCCATGACTCACTATGATAAGATAAAATCTGAGATAAGCCTATGTTTCATCTTTCATTATCCATTGTGCTTTCGATGTGGATGGACGCTTAGTGAAGAGAGTGTTGGTTGCAGTCAGAACATTCTAGGAAGGCATGGAAATGAAGTTTGGATAATATTACATTTTATGCCGTTGTTAAATTTAAAATCGACGCATATTTTGTAATATTATTCATTATCTTCAATAATGCATCAATGCATAAGTATTGGAGGAGTCTTTTCCTACAAAGGTTGGATTTTTGACTTTAAAATATTTTTTTCTTCGTATGATAAATTTACTATTGATTCCGGTTTTTTTTTTTTTTTTTTCACGAAGATTGTATGTGTCTGTTCCTATCTGTTTATGTTGATCATGAACTAGTATTAAATTAATTCGAAGTTTAATGAAAATTCTTAAAAAGGAGCAAATATAGTACTTGTGATAGGTCTAAAATTGTGTTAAGCAAACTTTTTATTTTATTCTGTTGGGGATTTTATATGAGTGTGTATATTCTTGAAATGATATGAAATTTTGTAAAAATATCTTTTGTAAGTCTTGGTTGTGATGTGGGAGTATTTTGTTGGAAGCTTCTTCAGTTATACAAAATTGAAGCCGACTTGAATGAAATATGCGACTTTGAATTTATTTGCATGCGAATGAAAAATTAATAAATAAAACTGAAATTCATAAATTGTATTGAAAACTCTGTTAATGAAATTAGTTGGCTGTAAAGTAATAATTTAGAAAAAACTTGTTAACTTTCGTCTTGGAAAATAACTATATTGAAAGAGTTGTATTTTGAATATAATAGCGGGAACATTTTTCATCACTTTGGTAAATGAATGATAAATAGTAAAACGCGTGAGAATATGTTAAAGTAAAATAAAATATTATTGGGAAAATGAAATAGTCAAAGTGATTCAAATTCATGAAAGTTGAAAATTTTGTTTTATTCTAACAAGAGTGCTTGTATGAAAAAATAAATAAAGTAATACGATAAAATGACTAAGTTAAATATTAATCAAAAAATAATTATTAGAGTTGATTAAATAAAATGTGATAAATTAAATGAAACTCTTGAAAAGCATATGTAGTGATGAAATGTAACTTGAGTGCGAAATTTGCTTACTGGAAAAAATTAATTAAGTTGATTTTTAAAATTCGTGAAAATTTGTTAATGATAAGTGTTAATTACTACTAACAGTAAATTGATTGCAAGTTTTGAAATTCGTGCAAAGAATCAAAGTTGTAAAAATGATAAAGTTTGAATTGCATGAAAAAGAAAATCAAAATTCGAAAAATATTTTAAGTGTAAATATGTATGAAAATACAATTGAACTCCTAAATGATGAAAAAAATAGTTTAAGTTGGAAAAATGATAAAGTCGAGTACACTTGTAAATGAATAAAAGATGCAAAAGTAATTAGAAATCAAAAGGTATAAAAATAAACTAAGTCTACAAATTGCTAAAAATAGACAAAAGAGCTTTAAAATAGTCAAAGACCTAACTAGAAAAAAATAATCGAAATCCTAAATGTATGGATGTGAAAAAATTTCCAGTCCAAAAATGCATGAAAGAAAAATCTAACTTGTGAAAAATATTCAAAGTCTGAAATGATTAAAAATAGTGAAAGACTAAGAGAGTGAGAAAATAATCAAAGATTAAAAGACTTTAGAATAGTCTAAGACTAAAACGGTAAAATAATCCTCGAACTCTAAAATGCTTGAAAATAAATCAAAACGCGTGAAAATATCCTCGTAAAAGTTTGTGAGAAAAAACAACTAAGTCCAGTATGACCGAAAATAAATAAAATTCGCGGCAAAATATCTAAAAACGCGCGAAAATATCCTCGTAAAAGATTATGAGAAAAAGGTGACGAAGTCCGAAAACGCGGGGGAGGGGGGGGGGGGAATATAAATGCGCGAAAATATCCTCTTAAAAGGTTACAAAAAAAAAAAATGACAAAGTTCGAAAACGCGCGAAAAAAACGACAAAATGCGCGAAAATACCCTCGTAAATGGTTACAAAGAAAAAATGACAAAGTTCGAAATACGTGAAAACAAACTAATTCTGAAAACTGTGAAGTTCGAAAGGCGGAAAAATAAATTAAGCTGTAAAAATGAAAAAAGATGGAAATACGTGAATAAATCAAAGTTTGGGTGTTCGATTCCCAACTCCGATACTCTGTAAAAATAAAAATAATTAAATTCGCGGAAAATATTCAAAGTTCAAATATGTAGGAAAATAATTGAAGATCAAAAGACTGGAAAATAGTCTAAGACCTAAATGAAAAAAAAAAGGTTGATAGGGTGTATTTAATACACCTGGTTGGTTGGTGGGACCATCATCTTTTAATTAATTATTTTTGTGAAAACCTTCGTTACAAAGAAAAAATCACGGAAAATATTCTAAGTACAAAAACGCGGGAAAATATCTAAAACGCGGGAAAAACCCTCGTCACCTTCTACGGGTTCTCGCGGCGGCCCCGGTCGTGGGGAGGGTCAACCCCAAGGTCGGGAGGGGGTGGGGAGGAAGTGGAGGAGGCGGTGGGAGGAAGAGTGGGAGGCGCAATCGGGGAGATGGACGGCGCAGCTGGCTGCGGGCTGCGCCGGCTGTCGCAGAACTGTCCTTTTTCCCCTACTCCTGTGATTGTTTTGGGTTTTGGGCAAATGCAGTTTCTGGTGTCGGATCAAATCACAGAAAAAAAAGTCGAAACTGATCTGAAATCGAATTTATTGAAACTAAGTTGAAAAAAGATGAAAAATCTGAGAAGAAGTATTTTTCAGTTTCCATGAATGTGCCCTGACTTCATATGTTGTAGTAATAATTTTGCAAAGAGAAAGTTATGCAAATCACCTATTTTCTTGTCGTACAATTACATTGATGAAACCCTCGTTGGGGAAAGTTTCCGTTATAAATCATCAAAATTACTTCAAACTTATTTATATTTTCCCTCACAAAAAAACCATTTATCGCTTTATTTATTTACTTTTAAGTTCGTTGATAAAGCTTCACGTTTATAGTAAAATGCTCATCAGAAGAATAAATATCCTCTGACTTTCACATCTCCATTTTCTTTTGCGTCTTAAAGGCAATATGTCTAAATGCAGTGACACATTAATCCGTTGTGTATTAATAGTCGCTTTTCAGCGCACATCCTTTAGGTAATGAAGTTCCAACCCGAAGTCCTCGACTGGAAAGAATAAAAAGGGACAAACAAATTTATAAGATAGCTCACGTAACAGCTCACCGCGCTAACTGCTTTCACTCCCTCTGTCGCAGCTGCGAATCGTCGCACGAGCGAAAAACAGAACTCGAATAATTGAGAAACTGAGACCTCGCGCGAATAAAATATCGCCGGTCACGTCCTTCTTCTGGAGAAAATTTATCCGAAAACGGTTTGGAGAAAAAGGACAAAAATAATGGCATTCTCGCTCGAGTTCATCGGAGATGTGCCAGTGGCACGAATGGATGGCGGAACGGTTTTGCGATGACAAAAGATTGATGAAGTTCATTAATTTCCAATTAATAGCGACAGATGCAACATCTCCCAGTGGAGGGAGGCTCGATTTCTGCCCTTTCGGGACACGCATATGCGAGCCGGGCACAAAAGAGATGTATGCGCATTTCGTGCCTTACTCGACAATTGTTCAGCCGATTTGAGGATTCATTTTGCGAGGGATGAAGCGTGTGAGGTTTTAAAGAAGCGTAACTGGCACGAGCATATAAGTTCCTTGAAACGAAATCTATCACTTTTGAAAAAAAATGACACTCATTAGGACTTAATTGCTAGTTCATGCGAGATTACTTGTTATTCTTTAAAAGTTTCGAAACGATGGAACACGGTAAGAAATTATTTTTGAAAGGGGAGGAAGGTTTGTTCAAATTAAGAGTTACAAATGACTGAGGCGTTATTTTGAATGTAGCTCTGAAAATTTTTGTCTGATTGCTCTTATTTATTATACAAAACAATGTTATAGTAGATAAAGTTATAGATATTGTAACACTACACTTGTAATTGATAGCATAAATTGTTAACAATATAGTATTAGACATTAATACATTTTAAAGAAATAAATTGCACTTTTGAGTATGACTCGATTTTAATTTTTTAAGCTAGAAAATGTATATTTCATTGTGTTTAATTTGAATTAAGTAGGGGAATGTGAGGCAAAGTAAAATAGTTAAGGTGACTGAGTTTTTTTCAAAATAAATAAATCGGAAATTTGTCTTAAAAACTGCAGTACATAAAGAAAGAATATTGTATTTTATAATAAAACTTGCGTTGAAGTAGTAATCCATTATAAAACATATTTTTGATCAAAGGCATCAGTAAATAAAAGGTTGAATGAATAAAGGAAAAGATAATGAAACAATAAAAAATATTTAAATGAATATATCAATTAATATTTCACGAAAAATAAATGCAACAAAATATTCCAATATGAGTATATACATATGATATATATACCTCATATTGAATATGAGTATTCAATATCAGTACATTATAACTCTGATAGATAGTTCTCCACACAGAAACTAAAACATCGGCAGTGATGCTGAACACTTTAGTTAGAATGCATCTCAGCCAAATCCTCGGGTAAAAACTTCATTAATATTATTCTAACGGGAAATTAAAGTGAACCTTAGTTATAGTTAGCCTTTTTAATAGTTTGGGATGAGGTTATTTAAAAGTTAACTAAAAGAGCGGCATAATTCATGCATCGATTTTTCACTGGGTATATTCAGCTATGAAACTAGCAGAAAATCTAGCTATATTGTCCGCAATAGTTCGGTTCGGGAACATAAGCAAAAGTGCTGCTTAGCAACTAGAACAATAGTGCTGTTTGGAAGCAAGATCAATTGTTTGATTTATCAACAGCAGCAATAGTGCTACTTGACAACAACAGCGACCGGGCTGTTTGACAACAACAGCAACCGAGCTGTATGACAACAACAGCAACCGGGCTGTTTGACAACAACAGCAACAGGGATGTTTGACAATAACATTAATGCTATTTGGCAGCATGGTGTGTCAATGTCGTTGAATCGAGTTATGTTTTGATTTTTTCCATTTTACGAGTCAAGGATATGCAAATGCATTTCCATTTTAATGCCTAAAATCACTCAAGCTACGAAAATATGTACAATATATATTTCAAATTCAACTGTTCGATTAATTTTATCCGAAATTAAATTTCTTCTGTTTTGGGGATGTTCATAAAATAATTTACCTTTGATGGTAAGAAATTTTTTCTGCTTTTAAGGCTATATAATGTGATGTGTCTTTAATGTCACACAATATAGTGTACCATTAATGCTAATGAATTTTGTATGCCTTTAATGCTCCGTAATGTCATATATACCTTTGATATTACATAATATAGTGCATATTATTGCTCGTTTATTCAGTGTTTCTTCAATACTAATTGATGTATATTGCATTTAATGTTGCGCAAAATAATGTACGTTTAGTATTAGCTAATACAATGTACTCTTGTGAATAAATGCATATTTACTATTTCAGTATGTAACTTTTAGTATTAGGTTGCTTAGTTTACCTCCAAATAATAATTAATTTACATTTGAACCCAATTACATTAACCAGACAGCCTACTCATTGACGGTATTTTTAAACTGTGATAAGAAAATTCCCTAAGGTTGCTAAGAAAAGTGGATCATTGCGGTCGAAATTTTTGATTTACTCCTAACAGGTGGAAAACGGCTAAAAAGCGGGCTTAAATCAATTGCAGCATGCTTTATAAATGGTTCTTATCTGAATTCTGTACTCCTTTCATTAAGCCAGTTCATTGCTATTCTCTTACGTGTACACTCTTACTGCTGTTTATTGCAGTATAATTGATGTAATGTAAAACGTTAGCATGCGTTTTAAAAAAATAATTGAACTTTTATAATCGACATTGGAACCAAAGGTTTATAGATAAATAGCAGTCAAATATCAAAACTCAAAAGACTGATACGTAAAATTAGGGATAACTTACATGAATAACGACAAAAATTAATAGGAAGTTCTTAAATTGAGCCTATATAGGACCGAAATTTGGCTTTCAGAGATCTAAAGGACGCAAAATTTGGGTATTAAGATTGCTATTATTACTTTTTTGAAGTTAAAAAGATCTACGACATTTTGGCTTAATAAACGATTTAGAAGATTCTTAAGTTTGTTTTCTCGTATAAGTGATGATAACCATTCCTTGCATCAGGTAAAACTAAGGAAGTTCGAGAAAGATCGGATTTGGTTTAATGTATTTTATGGGGAATAAAATCTTTCAAAAGAAGAAAAATGAACCGAGCATTATTCAAAAATCCCCCGATGTATACAATTTTCGTACTCGGTATGAAAAGGTTTTGTTTTTGGATCGTGATCGTTTTACTATTTTATTTTCCCGCGGTTCTAATCAATAAAAAATCCCTTATTTAAGGAATTTCGTTGTGTTGGTGAAAACTCGAAATACATTTACTTCATTAGGGAGTTCTAGAGAAGGCATCAAAATTTGGGTGTCTCCAGGACGAATCGGGACAGTTGGCTGCAGTGAAATATTTGCTTCAATCGAGATAGCTATTTCAAAAGCAAAACTCTCTGATTTAAACCAGTCTCTGGAAATGCTGACAAAACTCACCACAATTCCTTTTTCGCCGCGATTTATGAACTGCCATGCAGTGCTGGAACAGCTAAAATTCGTTCTTCAAACAGCGAGCAAAATCATTTTCGGCAAAATGGAGTGGGATCAATAAGCAAAGACGATTCCAACTGACATGCTAATTCATTTGTGGTATGGATGTACGTCTTTTATCGATCCGAGGAAGCCCCGAATAATAGAGTCGTTTTGATTTATGTGCTGCGGAAGATACGGTCTCATGCAGTTCATTTTCGTTTCACATGACTGTCGGAGTTATTTGCATCGGTTTGTTCAAAAGATAGTTTTTGCCAAAAAAAAGAGAGATTTAATTTTTAATTTTATTTGCAAAAATGTATCACGTGCAAATCAATATGCCGATGTACATGCTGCAGAAAATTTTTACTCGTTACCAAATTACATCATTAACATCATTTTTTACTTGAAAGCAGCGACACCTTTATGAAATACTACTTTGGAAAAAAAACGAACTTCAAGTCATGAACTCAATGAAGAGTCGTTACAAAGTTTAGTAGCAGGTATAAATTTTAAAACGGAGATTTCAAGGGTTCCTTTTATGTTTCTGTTTGTGTGTGTGTGTTTTTTTTATTTCGTATGTTTTTATTTTTTGCACAAAAAGATATCTTTGCGTATTGCAGGAAGAAATGCTCGATTTTTCAAAGGTGAACTACTTTACCACGGGGTAATTCGAGCACAAAAGATAGTTTAAAGATTCACTTAATTATATACATATAATTTTGATTTAACATACAAATACAAATGACTTATTTTCCCATAATTTTTGTGTAACACTAAGGAAGCATTTCAAAATAATATTCCAAGACCCTCGTACTGTTTTTTAGAATAAAAATTGATACACAAGGAGAGAACAAACAAAATTGTGCAACTTTTAAATTCTCAACAACGTCGAAGTCAATTTTCTCAAACATCCTCACCAAGGAAGTAACTTTCATACACCCGTTTTTGCAGTTTGTTTGCAAAACTTGCGAAACCGAGATGAATTATCACACTCAGCAGGGCTGCGGAGACGGATAGTAAATGATTGACTCCCGAAATTGTATTCCTTCGACTCCAACTCCAATACCCCAAAATCAGTCCGATTCCAATTCTGACAACTCAGCCGTAACTGATTGTGGACCCGGAGGGAAGGGAAGAACTCCGATTACGACTCTTGGAATTTAGAAGTCTTTGACTCACAACTCCGACTCCTTCATCCCAAAATCAGTTATAACCTGACTCCACAGCCATGACAGATTGTGGACTCGGAGGAAAAACGACCGACTCTGATTTCGACTTTTGGAATTTCAAAGTTTTCGACTCCCGTCTCCAACTATTTCACTCCAAAATCAATCCGAATCCGACTCCACAGCCATAACGTGAAGTATATTTTTCGGGCCACTGAAGTTAAATTCACAGGTACAAGATCCAACACAAAAGAAGCAATCCTCCTGAAAATCCGAAACTGATTCTTTCAAAGCTTTCCCCACTCTCTCTCTCCACAGCGTATCATAATTGGCGTCTTTTAATCTCCAACAAATGCGATGGCAGTTGTTTCAAATCCCCATCGTAACGGGAGTCGCCGACGAATTAGACAAGGGAAAGGAAATTCGACGTTTAGGTACGTGAGGTCTGCTTCTCAGACGCAAAAGGCGATATCACTGAGTTGAGCAAAGCAATAATCTTCGCGGCTAAGACCGCCAATTTATAGGGCGAAATGAGCTTTCCACAGGAAGAATCCGCTATCCCTAATTCCTTGTCATTTAGATAGCTTTTATTTTACTTATCTTTATATCTTCTTTTCCCTCTTCCACCAGCGACTATTTTTTTTCTTTTACTTAAGTATCGCATGCTGCGGCAGATTCACTAATTACAGTTACTCAAACCGCTGGGAGGCAATAAAAAGCTGGAATTATATATGACGGATAAAACGGACAAAAAAAGCCTGCGGATCAATAAATAAAACCTCATTTTCCTGTTTGGAGTTGTTATGTGAAGGTCTTCTGGGTCCACTTTAAGAATATTTTCTTTCTTTTGTGATGTTTTCGCTCGTTTTTTTAGCTCTCTCTTTCATTTTGTTAAAGATTTATTCGGGATGATTCAGAATCTAAACGTTTTATTTCATTTTTATGGACCACTTCGGTATATTTTGCTTTTGAAATACGTATCCAAAAATATTTTAGAGTTGATTAAGTGATTTATTGCGAATTGAGGCTGTTTTTCTAAAAGATGTAGAAACATGGTATATTGCATGCTTCTGTAAATTAGATTCATTGCTCAAACTGCGTCGAAGTGCATAGTTCTTTCTATTTCACTTTTTTTATTGTTTAGTCATGAAAAAAATAATAAAATAAATAAATAAAGTTTTTCTGTGAAATTGAAGTAAAGTCGGGTAAGATGACAAATATTATTTCTCTAATTCGTTCGTTGATATCAACATCTTTCCAAGTACCTTTTGAGACTTAGGGGATGTGTGGCAAAGTTTACATAAAAAGATGTTGGACTGGTTTGTGTTGCGAGCCCTAACCACCCAAATGTGCTTTTTCTTGCTTGTGTTTGTATTTTTTTGGAGGGGGGCTATACAGCAAAAGGAATTACTTTACAACAGTTGTTTTTTTTTCTTCCGTTCATTATTTGAAAAATACAAGCTGAAATGTAAAGAACTATGTGTGGTATAGGGTGTTGACGATAGGCTATGGTACGTAAAAACAAACTCAACATAAAAATGGCTGGAGGGTAAGATGACGAGAGGGTTGCTTGTTCATCTTATCTGTAACTTTTTAAAGTATCTATGCTATTTGAGTGAGCTGTAGACATGAACATTTCGGTAGATAAAGATTTTCAAGCTTCGGATTCGGCTGAAACTGTTGAAACCAAAGAAAAAAGGATGCTCAAGCTATTCATTCTCTGATTTTCTCAGAGCTTCTTGAGAACTCAGGCAAGTCGACAATACCTCTAGAGTCCAGAGCCTATAAATTCTTCAAGTGTTCTCTCATACACATAAACTTCCTTACACTTTTTCCGCAGATCCCTACCTTCTCAGCCTTTTCTCAACTTCTGTTGGGAACCATTAATTAAAGGAAGAAGATGCGTCCTTTAGCACTGATTTCCAGACCCAACAACGCAAATTTTTCAACAGGTTTTCAACAAGTCACTATTTTCTTCAATTCAGACGACTATCAAGAAAATGACCCAGAAAGTGGAAGGAGAAGCTTTTTTCTTCTCACGCTTCAAGATTGTCTTCATTATGATCAGTTTAATTTTTTTTTTTTTTTTTTTTGTACTTTACTTTTTCACTCCTTTCCTCTGATGTGTGGCAAAGGGACTAAAGTCGCAAATAATTTTACGAGCGAAAACAAAATAGAACGAATTCTGTTTCGGTCAAAATAGCCGAAAATGAAATTTTGATAATTCCTCTTAGTAGTGGGTTTTGTTTAACGAGTCGCATACTCATACAATATTTAGGGAGTCTGACATACACATGGAGTCTAATATCATAAGAAGTAAATCATTAAGAATGATTCCATCTGATCCATCCTGCTGAGTTATTTCTAACTGAAGTCTCACTTTCTAATTGGAGTTCTCACTAGTCTGTGAGGAAGATAGGTGGATAAGATACTCCAAGCAAAGTGCCTAAGATGTTGGACAGGAGAAAATCTTGGTTCAATCAACTCAACTTGTTTGTGCACTTTTTAAAGTATTATTTTTCTCTTTTAATGCACCTCATCTCTCACTGTCATCTCACCCGACAGGAGGGATACGATGACAAAAATCGCTTTATGTTTATGGTGACATATTTTTCGTAATTAAAAAAGAAGTAATCAGAGTTTCAATTTTTTAATAAACTCAATTTGAAGAAACCATGGATTTAAATTTTAAAATTTTGATTCGCATCCAAAAGTGAGACAATTTCTTTGAAGCATAAGTTCGCCATCTTATTCCACCTTCACCTATTTTTAAACGCAGGGAGCGAGTATGATACTCGTAAGTTTGCAAACATTTTCAAGAAGGGATTTATTCCATTTGTAACTAGGGGTCAGGCTATAGAATAGGGGTGTAGGGGCGATCTGAATTGATCTTCGAGGAACTGGAAAAATATTGTTTAGATAACCGCCATTGCTCCTCAGGCTAAAATTTGTAATTTTAAAGGATTTATTAATGCTTTTTTAAGTTGATGCGGTTTATAAATACTTTTTTTCCTTTAATTAGCTTTACTTCACAAAAATATGTGTACAGTATTTTAAAATGCGCATTCTTAAAATTATTAAACTAAAAAATAAAATAATCGGAGTATTATTATGCCTGTGCTCGCAAGTTCAAAATTTCATAACTAAATTAGCGTTTCTTAGATATGAGTTCAAAAATTAAATAAAGTGAAAATTTGGCGAAACAAAATCATTTCAAAAGAAGAACTGGTGTCAATTCGACTTAATTTTGGTGCAATATAGCAATTGCAGAAAATCTTTCGAGCAAAATAAATAACAAGCATTTAAGACTTTAGTAAGAACGTAGAAAAACTTTTTTTTAGAAAAAAGAAGAGAAAAATCCAAATTTTCTTACTCTAATTAGAGTGTGAAACCGTCTTCAGCAAATATTTTCTCGTGAAAAGTTGTGAAGACTCGAAGTTCATAATTATCAAACTAATTAAAACTTTTGAACTCTGAGAGCTTCTTATTCCTATTACTAGAGTTTGTTTAAGGATTAAATTTTTATCTCTTGAAGTGGCAGTCTAGTATTATAAAAGTGTGAAACTTTTGACCAGTTTTCAAAATGTTCTTTTTAATAATAAGCTTTCATTAAATGCTATTTTTAAATAACGAGATAAAGTATTTTTTGTTAATTTCAATCTTTGCCATTTCTCGATTAAAATCTGTCTGTTAAATAATTATTTTAGCTCTTTGTCAATATCCGTCATTAAGGATAAAACGAATCGTATTTTTCAAGAACAATTTAGATTGTCAGATGCAGAGCGTGTCAGGAAAATGCATATCAAAATTTCCAATTATGTTTTTAACGGAAAATAAAAATTCGATTTTTGAATCGTGAAAGTACTTCAGTTTTGAAAGAGGAGTTTAAGTTTATAATATATATATATATATATATATATATATATATATATATATATATATATATATATATATATATATATATATATATATATATATATATATATATATATATATATATATATATATATATATATATATATATATATATATATATATATATATATATATATATATATATATATATATATATATTATTTTGGTTGATGTGAGTAGTTTGGTGGCATAAGGAATAACGATTTTAAATTAAATTACACCAAACATATAGTGTTTGTTTATAATTAATGCGACAGTTCCAGAGAAATAAAAAGGTACATT
Source organism: Uloborus diversus (assembly GCF_026930045.1). NCBI lineage: Eukaryota > Metazoa > Arthropoda > Arachnida > Araneae > Uloboridae > Uloborus > Uloborus diversus. Next base: position 23,372,538 of record NC_072731.1, on the reverse strand, counting down.
TTGTGTCATCTTAGATTTAGGAATGTTTATATAAATAATAAATGTTAAAAGTAAAGGCCAAGTCTTCTATTAGCTGTGGGAATGAAACTACGCACACTTATATTTAACTATGTGTTTATAAGATTACAGCCGGACAATGTCCACAATTATGTTCTAAAATGGAAAAGTTTTCGAGGCTAAACTTGTGTTTTACCATCACAAAAATATTTTTCAGCAGCTTGCCTTTCTATCTGGTATTTTGAAAGTATTTAAAAAATAGAAAGTGTTATATAAAAACCAAATTTAAAATTCAGAGTTAAATGTTTTTATTTAAGAGCTTTAAAAATGTTTAATTAACTACTCAAATCAAGTATGAATTTTAAAAAGATACTTTAAAATTAATGGAATTGTCGAGAATAATAGCTGCTTTGATTTTTAAAAGTTCGCATGTAAAAACTATGGCCAACGTCTGTATAAAATTAGAAAGGAACACTAGATCTTATAACACCCTAACATAAAATATGAAACTAAAATCTTATGAATAAAACTGCTTCTTAATTTTTTTACATTGAATAATCGCTACTTTAAAGTATTCTAAACAATTTTTAACAACATCTATGGCAAATAACACATTCTAATTCTATAAATATAGTATGGTACAGAGTCAAGATTTGTACATTATTTGAACAAATCATAGTAAAATACAAATTTAACATCTATACAGAAACTATAATATAAATTTTAAATTGTTTCCAGTGCAACATATTTCATAACCTTACTGATTTAAATAACAATAATAACTATGGGATAATCTTTATTGGAGCTTTGAACCTAGAAATTTGAGATGCTGTACAAACATGTCATTATATTATCCTCAAATTTGTTCTGAATTAATTTGACAGTTACTCGAAAAGCATTAAATTGATCACAGTTCCTTCATTAATTGATGTAAATTGCGTTGTTCGTGTCTTTACTTTTCTATATCAATAAGTACGCAACTGAAACATAATAAAATGCGATAGAAATTAACTGGCGGGTTATAAGCAAAATTAATAGAAACTTCCAATTGTAAATTTTACTGTTCTGAACGTAATGAATTAATGTAAAATGACGTAAAGTACCTGCATTATTATACAACTTAACTGGCAGACCATAAGTAAAAGTTTGGAAATGTCTTGCTTTAATTTATTACAATAATAGATGAAGAGCTGAAAAACGATACAAAACAGATGAAAGATCAGTAAAACAAATAGGAGTAGCCATTTGTGTAGTTTTTTGTGGTTGTTGATGAAACATAAAAACATAAAACTTAACTGATCGAATGATTAAAAAAAAAACACGTTGACAACTTGAATTTACTTTTATATCAAAAAGAAAAAAAAAGGGGGGGGGGGAATAAATGTAATAATTTCAGTGTATCATTATTAATTTTTTGGGGATGGTCATTTTTCTGGTTAAGAAAATGGAATTTTTCTAAAACAACGGCAAAAACCGGAAAAAATAGCAAAAACAAGAAAAAATGGCTGGATTAAAAAATATATCGAAAAACATTATATTTTTGTACGTAACACAATTCATAATTGAATCTGAATATAAATTATAAATTTCATTACGTTAATTTGATAATAAAAATAATTTTAAATAACTCATACAAAAACTCCTCATAGATTGAGAATAATGCTTCAAAACTTGTTTTTCCAATTAATGTTTAAAAAAAGAGCTGATGTTTGCCTCACATGACTTTCTTTTACACCAATTTAATGTCATTTTTCTATTACTGTTAATTTTAATGTGATTCAGTAGTTTACTCTCTAAATATCACCAACAGTGGCCAAATTGAAACCAGGTTTTAAAAAAATCTATCGCCAAATTTGTCGCCAAGTTGTAACACCACTTGAGGTTACATCGAAATTAACAATGATTTCCCCCAAAAAGGGGCAAAAGACCCCCTTAAAAACACCCGAATGCAACCAAAAGAGGAGGTGCATAACTAGAGCCCACTAGGAGTCAAGGTGCCAAATTTCAACTTTCTAGGACATGCCGTTCTTGAGTTATGCGACATACATACACATATCCGCAGATCCGCACATACGCACACACATACATATGTACATACAGACGTCACGAGAAAACTCGTTGTAACTAACTCGGGATCCGTCAAAAATGGATATTTCGCGTGTCTATACGTTCTTAGGCACTTATCCACGTGTGGTCGAGTTGAAAAAAAAAAAAAAAAAAAAAAAAAAAACTCAACATTCATTCGGGGTGAGCAAAAAAGAAATTAAGGTCGATTTTTGAGTGAAAATTTTTTCGCGAATACAATACTTCCTTTTTTTGTAAAAGGAAGTAAAAAGGGAGAAATGTGAAGTTTTTGTTGAATTGATTAGATGAGATTTAACTATCTTATGTAATTCTTTTTACCCTTAAAGATATGCTTCAAAGTGAGTGAAACCAATTCTTTTTTTGTTCTATTTGCAATACTGATTATATTTTGTTTGGTTTAAATTTCGATTGTTCTAATAGCCCAATAAAACTGCCATTACTTCTGCATAACATACTATCTGAAAGATAAGAATTGGTTGTTAAACGCCATGACTCTCGAACTCAGTTCGGGCAGCACAATTGCGCCAATTTTGGAATGCTCGACCTATGTTCGGACAAGAGAAAAATCGGTGTTTTTATTCCGTGAAGCCCGAACTCAGCTGTTCCAATGAAACAATATTTAACGCACTTTTTTCTCTTTTCGTGTCATGCTGTTGAAAGTTTGAAACACAGTTTTTAATAGAATTCGATTTTCTACTGGACAATATATGAGCAGACATGGAAGAAGTTTAAAAGGGGCTTTCACAAATTAAATGTGACAAATATGGGTTGCTTCATTGACTTGTTATCTGTTTTAATATTAAAGGAACATTCCAGTCAGTAACATAGTTTGTAATTCATACTTTATGAACGTTTTATTTCATAATGTCATGAATGCCTGCATTTCAATATCATGGAAAAAATTGCAATTAAAAAATGTATATAGAAATATAAAACTATAAGAAAGAACGAAGCAGTGCGAAATATTTGAAGTACTTCCAGAAAAACTTCCATTTAATAAAATACCACATTCCTTGATTTAGTGAAATGTGCAAAAATGATGCTTTCATTAAGAATCTATAACAAAGAATTTTGGTATAGAAATTTACAAGGAATTTAAAAGTTACATATGATGATAAAAATAAAATTTCTAAACGAAGGACAGATTCCTTTATACGCAAACAAGTCAATTACCTGTGATTGTGACTGCAAGAATGTTTAAAAATATATTTGTCTCGTTTTCATGAAGCGATTAGAGACTCGAGTCAATAACTTTTCAGCATTTTATTAAAAACCACTTTTAGCTTTACATTGTAGTTCAGGAATATGACTACCGATTCCATTGGTTGAAAAGTTATTCATCGCTTTCATCAGTTACCTTGACATTTAATACGCATGGCTAATTCTTTTCAAGGATGATCATGTTATGATTATAGGTTACAGCTGGTAGGATGGTATATTTTTTTATTGTTTCCTTTCTCTATTACTTTTTTTAAATGTTCTTACAGATGTGATTGGTGGGCCTCTTGTATATTTAAGTAAGTAAAATCAGACAGAAAATGTGATTTGTGTGATAAAGCAAAGGGGTTGTCTCAACGAAGGATAGCGTGGAAGCTTTTTCTTTCCCAACAGACACGCGTTTTTGACCTTGAATTTCTATTTGAAAGACATTTATTAGTTCTATGTTCGGCCGTTTTTCTATCTTGATGCATTTTATCAGCGTTTTTAGAAAGAGTTTCTACGAAAAAGAAATCATTTAGATCTATATTTATTGCTTATAAATATGGACTTAAGATTTCTTTGTTTTTTCTTAAATGTATCATAACATAAATTCAATCGTGCAGAACTAAAACCTCCAAATGTCTTAGAAGGTTTCAAATTATATTTTGCCACACATATTAAATGTTCTTTTTTTTTTTTTTTGTTTCGCGCTCAAGTCTTTTGTTATGCTTCGGTAAATATATTGCGCCTTTTCTGCAATTATTTTATACGAATATACAAAACCCATAAATGTTTAGGCTGTATAAATTTTATGTTTTAAAGCGTAGATATTGTTATGGCACTACCAGCTGCAAGGTGTTTAATTTTCCTGCTGCTATGACAGAAAAAAATACTTTTAACATATTACTACGCCGAATGTTTAAGTAAAGTATTTTGCAAGTTTTTAGGAGACTAATGTTGGATGAGACCGGAAAAAACAGCTTTAAATCTCTCAATGCTTAACCTGCATAAAATGAAGAAAATAATATATTGAAAGTCGTGCATAAGCATAGACCATTGGAAACTGAACTTTTATCACTTTTCGCTCAGGAAAAACAAGGAATTCTCACCTGAACTTGATTTTATTTTGTTGTTGTTGTTTTTGGAAATATTTACTTTTTACTCAAAGATTGTTCACTTACATTATGGTTGAGAAAATACTCACACATATACGAATCCATAAAAACTTTAAATTGACAAGATCAAAAAAGAAATATTCAAAGGATAACGAAAAAGAAAGAAGGAAAGAATGATATTTAAACTCGAGGTGTTTCAAGATCGCCTTTCTGGCTTCAGAGAGCAGTTTGGTTCTTTGTTTTAAACCAGCTAAAGATTTTTATTTTAATATCAGCTTATCGATTTCGTTCATGAAATTAGTCAGAATGCAATAACATTTACCAGGAAAGACTTTGAAAAAGACAATAGGACGGTTGGTAGAATCTATAAGTAGTCAGTGTATATTTGTGCATTGTACAATATACATTTCATTGGACAGCAGCTGTCTTTCATTTTTCTCATATGTTCCCGCTACAACGCGATCCAACTTGCGCGAAATGGATATAACGCGATTTTTTTCCACCAGTAAAGAATTTTAGACAAAGCGCGAATTCCTGGCCCGCAACACGAAAAGTTTCGGAAAGGAATGGCGGTGTTTAAATATCGACTTTGTTATTGGCTACGATTTTTTTTTTCGTGAATGGGCCTTCATCCCCTCAACATAACTGAGAGCGGAAGTTCCCACACCGTACTAGTCTGATACACCGTTTATGCAAATAACTACTCATTTTCCATTTTTTTTTTCATTCTAATTGTGAAACTGTTAAAATATAATGACGCCTAAGAGAGCTGTTTTATCTTGTGAAGATGTGAAGATAAAAAAAAACAAAAGAGAGAAAGTTTCCGACAATTAAAGAAAAGCTAAAGATTAATTTACTCCATGCAAAATTTTTGAGTTTTGAAGAAAAAATTGCGGATTTTCTCATTTATATGTAAAAATATTCTTACGTTTTATATTTAAAGTTATTTTGAACCTCAATCGATGCTGCTACTTCCAGCCCGACCATTGTTTTACCTTCATTCTGTAAAATTTTACATGTTACAGTGGGTACATGTACACTAGGGTGGATCGAAAAAAATGAAATTTCGAATCTTAATTTGGAATACCCACCAAAAGCTGTGCATGTGTAAGAACAATACACATGTAAAATATTATCAAGTTTGAAGAACTCCTTGAGGGTCCTACCAAGGCTTGAACTTCAAATTTTCCAAAATTTTTATGAAAATAATAAGGTTTAAAATTTTTGTTATAATACGGTTAAAATGCTTCCTTTGAACACTCTTTTCATGTACCTTCACAATTATTTACAGTCTTTGCACCATTAAGTTCGCACATAAGCCGATAAGTTTCGCGAAATTAACCAAAAACTGACTTTTTTAAAGCTTTTTTGCTTATTGCAATATTTCTTCTTTTAAAGTCCAGTTTTCTTTTTTACAACGCCTGTACAGAATATAGTTTTAAACGGAAGTAAAGTTCAACTTTATTACATTAACAGCCCAGCATCCACTAAAAACAGGTGACTGCATTTCGAGTTCCATACTACGTTTTCCATCTGCCGAGTCACATGTATTAAGTATAAATTTATTACTCATTTTACATTAGAAGTAAACTATCAAAATGATTTAGTTGCATTAACTAAAAAAACATAGAGAGAAGTGCATTGGTTACAAAGAATGTATATTTACTCACACACAGTCGCTCTGACATATAAGCATCAATATTAAACAATTGAGGGACTTGAAAAGTATCAGTTAGTTAAAGGCACAAAAAATAGTAGTTCGTCACATCCATTCATGAAACCTCTTTGAAATCATTTTTTGATTCAAACGATGACATGATACTTCGAGATTTGATTTTTGCTCTTATGAAGCCATCTCTTGCCGATTGACTAATCACAAACAAAGAAGCTTCTGTAACCATATTAGCACAGCGTTCCACCACCTGAGTGTGACAGGAGAACTAAACGAACGCAAAATTGGCGTTGGAGTTTTCAATCTATTGTTGAAGACTTTCTTTAGATATGCCAGCTAAAATAGGAGAGGGGTGTCAGATATTGCACATTCTTGCCGGTTGATAACATCAGAATAATCTGATGCATTAAAGTTAATCTTTGAATTATAGAATTCTCTTATTTCTTCATGAACAGAAGCCACTTGTCTGGCCTTCAAAAACTTCGTAAAGTCAGTTCTCTGATGTACTTCGTTCATCAGTGATCACTGTTAAGAGAATATTTTCCGGGTGGCAAAAATAGGCATTTCGTTGAATGACAGGATCAATAATTTTTTCCGATTTTCACTTACGTAACGAGATGCTGTAATAACACTGATGAGGAACAGCAAAAATTTATTTCAATTCCAGAAGAAGAAAAATTTGCAATGGCTATACTCCCGCCAACAGAGCCATCAACATTTTTTGGTGTTGATGTCACTTCAAAAGTGGAACAAATGAGTGTTCTCTGCCAACGCTATCAAGAGTGTGCTTGCTACCAGTACGGCATTTTTCACAGATGTGCGATGTGCTGCAGCAATTGCTTCAGAAACATTACAGGATTTTGGTACTGTGTCAAATAATTATCGCTCTAAAGTCTTTGATAGGAATAAAATTCGAAGACAGCGGCAGAAATGTCACAGGTGTCACAGACGAAGTACGTGCTTCTCTCCGAAACCTGCAAACTAGAAGTGAAAGGGTTTGAAAAGTACATTTTTTGATCGCCGAAAAGTCAAAACTATGACAAAAAGAAATGGTTGGAGACAGATACCATAGAAGAACCATAAGCGAGGAATCCATGGTTGAAAAATCCAATTCTCTTTATTTGGGTCATGTGACGCCAACTTCTGGAACGGGAAAACATGTCGCGACAGCAATGCGATTTTTGAACTGAAAATTTGTTTAAGCCGTAAGGATCTTTTAGCTTTTGGCTGTAATGGCACGGCCACGAATACCAGAAAAAAAAGAATGGTGCTATTGCGGCCATAGAGAATAAAATTGGGCATCCTGTCCCATGGGTAATCTGCGAACTGCATACGAGCAGCCTTTGCGTCACCTGTTCACATTACTTGATGGTGAAACTGCTGGTCCATGTGAATTTTCGCAGTACCAATAAGTAAATTGCTAGACAGGTGCGACACTTTACCACTGGTCCAGTTTGAAGCAATTACGCTCCTTGTCGTAGGTGCTGGGCAGTTAATATAATAAAGTATAATTTCATTTCCATTTAAAACTACATTCTGCACAGTCATTGCAAAAAAAAAGAACTTTAAAAGAAAAAATATTGCAATGAGCAAAAAGGCTTGAAAAAAGTCAGTTTTTGGAAATTTCACGAAATTTTACAAACTTGTGTGCGAACCTAATACTGCAAAGAATGTAAATAATTTTGAAGATACATGAAAAGCTTGTTAAAAGGAAACATTTTAATGGTATTAGAACAAAAATTTTGAACCTTATTATTTTCATAAAAATTTTGGAAAATTGACATTTTTTCCTATTTTTGGAGAAATTTAAGCCTTGGTAGGACCCTCAAAGAGTTCTTCAAACTTGATTATATTTTACATGTGTATTGTTCTTACACATGCACATCTTTTGGTGGGTATTCCAAATTAAGATTCGAAATTTCATTTTTTTCGATCCACCCTAATGTACACTAATGGCGTTGGGTCAGGCAGACCGCTCTTCTGAGCTCGTTCCAAACCAAGCAGCAGGGGAGCGTTTTTTTTCCACCAAGATGAGCACCAAGGATTAATAAGGCCATTAATGAATGGTTTTGGTCATTAATTAATGATCGTTGACAACAAAAATCGCCTCCTCCAGGCTGTCGGGGCGTTGATTTGCAAAATTTCCTGTGTATGTAATAGGTGTTGCAAATAAGGTCGCTAGGTTTTAATGCTATAAATATAAGGAAATCGCAATAATGTTTTAATTTTTTGTTCTTTAGACATAAATATACTTAAATGTTAGAGCAATTTTTAAGTTTTAAAATACAAATTTCGAAAAATCCCCGATTACTCTAACATAAAAATATACTGTATTTTCCATATCTAAAATATAAATTTAAAAAAAAATCCAAATCGGAATAATGTAAAAATCAACTTAATTTTCTTGTATTTCAGTACATAGTCCTTTATTATCCTCAAATTCTTCTTGCAATTCACAAGATTTAGAAACCGAAATAGGTATCTATCTTAACCTGTTGAACCTTTTTTCTATATCTGATCTAACACAACGCAAAAAAGCTTGACAACTATTGATATCTGTTTGCCTATCATTACTGTTAGACAAATGCCATATTAGGGATAAAGATGCTGTTCATTTATTAACAGCTTATGTAGACGCAGTAAATTTAAATACAAATGACTTTGTGATCAATCGTACATTCCTTAAGAGAACAAGAAAAAATCTTCGTGAAGTAAAATCATATTTCACGAATTTAAATGTAGATTTTGTAGTTTTTCACTGGGATACAAAGCTACTTCCAGATGTAACTGGAAAAAGAACGCCGATAGGCTTACCGTGATAGCTTCAGGTCCCAATGTTGAACAGCTACTCGGAATTCCTGAGATGAGTTCAGGTACTGGATTTCTTCAGTTGTATGTGATATTGCTAACTGTTTGATAAAACTGCTTGCAATATCGGCCGTATAAATTTTGCATGCATTTTTTAGAGCAAAAACTGAACGGCGATATATTACATTTGGATTGCCATCATCATGCAATTTAAAGAAATTCTTGCATCTCTTAGTTCTAGACCCGGTATTCCAATTATTTAAGCGTTCAAAAATTTTGTGTAAAAATCTCCATCATTTAGAATTATAACATTTCAATCACGTACACATGCCACTTAAATTTTAAAAGACGAAGTTTATGACACATTATTGTTTGTTCAAAGAGAAATTGAGAAAGATCTTTCCATTTAAGATTACAGGTAAAGTGCTCATAGAGGGAAATTTTTTCGAAAACCTGGAGCTTATCCCTCAGCCCGATAGGTGGAAAAAGGAAATTATTGCTTGAAAATTTGTACATTTAGGAAACAATTTAAATTGGCCTCACATCTAGAGAAAGCCCTTGAATGATGTTTTACAGTTAAATGCTGCATAAAGATATGGTTTTTCGCAGCAATTCAATCTAGACTCCTTTAAATAGCATAATGTGTCTAAAAAACTAGCAGCATGCAAAATGATGACAAACATGCAGCAGAAGCAGCGATTGGAAAAATCATAAATCATTTATGATATTTGGAGAATGAACTAGTAGCTTTGTCCGTTTTAGATGAAGGAATTAACTTTGAAGAAAGGAAGACTACTTCAAAAAATGCTTGCTGATAAGGAAGACTTGTTTAATGAGTGTATAAAAAATTTCAGATAACAGTAGATGATTTTGAATACTTTCTTAGTAAAGATCCTCTTTATAGAATCAATTACAACTCAATAAAACTGTTTGATAATACCAAAAGATTTTTTCCTATTTGATCCTGTTCATGGCAAAATGAAGGAAGCTATTTAAAGGGAAGAAATATCGTTAAAATGCTGAAAGTTGTGATTGATACAACTGAAAGAGGAGCACAATTAATCGAAGAATTTCACTACCAATTTACCAAATAGGAGTCACAAAAGTAATTTATTTTACAGACAGTCTAAGACTATAGGAAAGAAATACACACGATTGAGATATGAGAAAATCGTACGATTAAGGTAAAAATTCAAAAGCATTAATTCATTCTTATTCAACGAAAAATCTTTAGATGATATAAAGTAATTAAAATGATTATTTTTAGTACTACCTCTCTGTAAAAATATTTTGAAGACCAAGGAGAAACGATGTACTGGATTTGAAGTTAATACAGTAGACTCCCGATTATCCGGCTCGCTAAATCGGTCATTTGTAAAACTGGTCATGGAAGTGCATGGGGGAAATAAAGAACACTAAAACGTTTTTCATTTTTTACCCCATGCCAACAACCTCCGTGCATTCTGATCCCCAATAACACAAGTGGGACATTAGTTTAATGCTGTCTCGCGGTCACTTTTGCACACGACACTTATCTATTACATAAAACAGTAAGCATTACTTCTGCTTTTGTTTTTATCAAGAAATATGTAATTACATGTATTTTGAATTAAGTAAAGGATAGAGTTAGAGGGTGGAACTCCATCCTATACGGAATTTTTGTTATCCGGACTGCCAATCCGCCACATTAGTCCGGATAACCAAGAGTTTACTGTACTCGAAGATTTGTACGAAAATTATCAGAAACGTTAAAGTTCAACGTCCTAGGGACACGTGTTATTATTGACCGATAGAGTTCAAATTTTGCACACGTTACTTTTTATCATAGTGTCACAAAACTAAGAGGCGTCATTGTTGAATTCCGAAAAAAAAACCCATATAAATAAGGACCACCTTAATAAACGAACTTCTAAAAATCAAAACTTGTCCTGACGTTGTTTAGTATTCTTTTAAATTTTAAGAGAAAGTTTGTTATATTTTTGCTAAACATGTTAGAAACTGCCTTGATTTCATCAAAAAATTACGAAGCATTAATTGTGCAAGATACTAAATCATGAATTTAGAATCTCCATCTCCTTTATTCGAAATCATTCTTATGATATTTCACGTCGGAAAATTCAATTTTTGTGTTTCAGAAAAAGAAATATTTTGTATTGGAAATAGTGTTTCTCTCTGATAAGCGTTCTTATTTTCACTATTTTCGTCTAAATTCCTTCGCATTTAAAACCAATTATCAAGTTTTTTTTCTTAAATATATACCCAATTATTTATTTATTTTTTCTGATATTTTTTTAAAGTTTGATATATCTTACAGACTTCATAAAACCATTCCGTTTTTTTTTTTTTTTTTTTTTTTTGTAAGATAAAGTTCGGAAAAATAAAAGCTAACTAAAAGATTCTTTGAATTTTTTTTCTCTTGTTAAAATATGATTTGAAAGAAAAAGGAAGATTGATTTTGCTTTTATTCGTCATAAGTTCCAGCGAGCAATTTTATAAATTTTTTCATTTTCTTTTACACACATGCGTACAAGGGTACGAAAATGCCTTATCTTGTTAAGGTATCAACTATAGAGGTTTTTTATTAAATAACTTCTGGATTTGTGAAAGGAGAAATATTACTCTACTAAATTCAATTCGGAGTAACCAGAAGTATTTTTGCCATTATGGAATTTGTTGTAATAGTTATTGCGGACATACATTATTTTGCTGTATTTTGTACTGAAGATATTGGTTAGTGTGCTAAATAGTGACTGAATAAAGTGTTGATCAGAAAGAATGAAGGACTAAAAACTTGAATCTAATTTTTCAATTGTTTTATTTTTTGAGAAAAAAACGTTTAAGCGTAGAAAAAAAATAAAGTTTAGTCCTAGTGAGTTAGTTCTTAATTGCAAATTTCAAAAAAATTAGACACATAATTACGAAATAATTAAGGTTGAAGACAGTAGAGTTTGAAAGTTAAGAATAGTCGTTATGTTTAATTTTATTGTTCCGATGTTTCCTACAGATGATCTAATGTGCAAAAATCATTTCAAATCATCATCAAAAAGCACTTTGAGAGCAAAAAGTATAATTTTGAGCTCACTTTTTTTTACATAAAAAGGGAAAAAATCAAAGAATGAAAGCATTGTTAATTGTCCAAAAAAATATTACTAAAATCGAAAGAGTTAAGCTAAGAATTAATTAAATGAATAGCGTAGTTTAAAAAAATGTTTTAAACATGAAGAAAATATACGTATGAGTTGAAAAGGTTGTTTTTGTGCAACCGTGCCTTCGAGACCTTACATTTGTCTAAAATTTAGTTGATGATTTTCTTCGGGTTTACGGGTTTACATTTCGAAGTAAAGGGAAACACTTCCTGTAGCGTTATTTCAATTCAGGTAACTTTTTCAAAATCTGACTCAATTTTCTAACAAGCAATTAAATGCCGATGTCAAGTTTTAAGACCAACGATTTGGGGAAGTTTCTATTCTCATAACTACATTTTTTAAAATCTTTACATTCGAGTTCTGTTCTCTCTTGGGCTTTTTCTCTTTCATTTGACTGAAACAATTAATTGGTCTGTACAAAGCAGCGTCTTTCGACCTTTTTTCATCTGTGGACTAGTTAAAGCTTTCAGAACAAATTCGCTGACCGGTGATCTCCCCCCCCCCCTTTGTTAAGGAAGAAAAAAACTTTCACCCACTGACCGTTCAAAACATCTGAAAAGAAATTACGTAACAACGGGTTATTTTTCTTTCTTCTTTTGCAAAAAACGCTTGTGACTCTAAAATCGTTAAAAATTTTCAGACGGCTGAGATTTTTTCTATTTTACTAAAATTTTTATTTTAATAAATGAATAAATAAATATAAAATACAACTTTACTTGGCATTGATGAACGGTCACAAAAAATGTAAAGGTTAGGATAAGTATTCAATGTAACAGTTATACATAAATAATAAACATAGCAATAAAATTATGGAAGATTACGAAAAATTAATCACAAAATTCACGTATAAAATGTTGTATATGATATTATTAATATGTCTCCCCCCCCCCCTTTTTTTTTTGAGTACGAGCAATGAGGACCGTCAAATTTTTCTACCGACCAGCGCAGGTTCGCCGGACCACCGACTGACAGTTGCTAGATGCTTAATTTAGTGTCAGTTTAATGTCTGTATTCTCGCAATTTCAATGAAATATTTTTAGCGACTTTAACATTTTTATGAATCATTTGAAAATCATTTTGTCTATCAAACTTAATAAAACTCTTGAAATACAGAATGCGCTCAGAAAAGTGAACGTAAAATCGGTAGGGAGTAAAAATTGTAAGCCGATGATGAACTCTGACAGCATTTTTAGTTTTAGTTTTAAAACTGTAAAACAGCAAATTAGTTTTATTATAACTTGGAGTTTAATACGGCTGTTAACAATGAAAATTTTATAATCTCACTAGCAGTGCCCGCACGGCGATGCCCATGCTAAGAAATTAAAAGAAGTCCGTTGAAAAAAAAATCCACTCCCCCCCCCCCACTTCTGATGTGTAATGATCATTTTTCCTCAACTAAATGCATACACACTTTTTCAAAAAACCTATTACAGCCTCTTTGGAATTTAAAACTATTCGTCAAAACACATAAAAATATTAAGAACAACTTTGAAACTTAAAATAATCCTACAGCTACATAGTTCATCGCTTAACGCGCCAAGCAACCACGCTACCGTAACCCTGCCTTTCAGCGATTGAAGCTGTGTTTTTTTCTCTACAATTTAATGTGTTTCGACAAATAAACGTTAAATAATAAAAACGTTATAAAGAACATCCACAACTGAATAATACGACAAATCATATTATTTACTTAGATAAGTAACTATCTTCAACTATAAGAACAAATACAAACGCTGAAGAAATAAGGAAAACAAAATCCAATAGAAAAATGCTACAAAATCAAATTATGTTCCTGAACATCGAAAAAAAATCGCATTAAAAAATCTGTTCGCTGATCACAACAGCGTAGCATGGGCATGACTTCTCGCAGCTATCGACAATTTCGGCCAGCGTTCTATCGAAGAGTTAACTTAACCCACCATCTATTAGGAATTCATAGAATTAAGCAATTATTTAAACATTTAATTTGCAATTACAAATATTTCGAACTATTTGATTTTATAAAAATAGGCAATAGCCTTACTCAATGAATGGATAATTCAACACAAAAAGAATTTTTCAATTCGAACCCGTAGTTCCTGATATTAGCGTGTTCAAAAAAAAAAAAAAAAAAAAATACAGCTTCATATTATTAGTTAATTAATGAGAAAATTCAGACAATGGTACGTATATGTATATTTTTTTACAAATACTTTTTAGCATCGTTTCGGATTTTCTCTGAAAAATACCTCCGAGATTTGCCTCATGGCTTACTCGAACCTACGCCCTCTGGACCGAAAAGCTTGAACTTTCAGGTCAAGATACTGTGTCAATGCATATTCTGCGGTTCAAGCATTTTATATCATAATATAATCTTTCCCGTTTTCATAATTTTTTTTTATGTCTGCTCCACTCCTATTAGGCGTAGCGTGATGTCATATAGCCTATAGCCTTCCTCAATGAATGAACTTTTAAAATAAAAAGTATTATTCAAATCGAACCAGTAGTTCCTGAGATTAGTGCGTTCAAACAACCAAACTCTTCAGCTTTGTATTATTAGTATAGATGATGTAAAATAATAATTTTAAGCTTTGCAGTCGTCAAACGTTCCGGTCAATGTAACGAAAGTTCCTTTTAAATAAATTTATTTCGACGAAAATATTGAAGCTAACTTTCTATCGGATTGTTTGCAAAGGGGAAAACTGTTACAAGCATATTAGAAAAAAATTAATGAGCGTGAACTAATACTTTCCTTCATTATCGCGTTTCCAACATGTTCTTATTCGGCCTTATTAGCCTACTACTATGCAAATCCATCAGAAGCAATTTTGGGAAGGTATTTAAAAAAAAAAGTAACCTAGCTATTCGTATAAGTTTAATTATGAAGGGATTTTCTAGAAAGAAATTTCCTCCCAGAATTTTTTCCATAACATTGCACGGTGCAGCCGTAATACTTAAAATAAATTGGACAAAAGCATTCAGATTGCTTTCCCGTCTCCCTTTTTACCCAATCTGTATTTATATAAATGAACGTAAACCGTTCTCCAAGATAAAACTGCGCCCCTACTTTGCGTTAAATCTTTCTCACCATCCCTTAGCAGATCCTTCAGTGATAAAATTTTAAGCCCCTTTATTGAACACCTCCCCTCCTACCTCGTTTATATAATCAGAGATTTAATCCCTTTTACTCTCCAGTAGAATAATCTAACGCTGTCTTTTTTTCCTCTCTCTTTCTCTCTCTCTCTCTCGTTCGATCTCCTTCTTTGGAACATTCCGGGATTACAAGCAGGAACGGGAGGTAAAAATCGTGTGATTTAGCATTAAAAACTATGTCAGAGTGACGTTTTTGTGCGCTGAAACCTGTCTTTATCCACGGGATAAGACATTTTGCTTGTTTTATTCATTTGGTGCATCACATTTTATTCGTAATTGCTTCAAACGAAAGGGAAATCATTCTGAGGAATTAATCTTGAGCTGCACTTACAAATGAGATTCTTAGAGTTTTTTCCTTTTCGTTGTGGAGCTTCTTTTTGAGCTTTATTTTTACACTACAGCTGTCTAAGTTTGTTTATAAAATATAAAATTCTCTGAAATGTGATGAAGTTTAGTGCTATATTTTATTCAATGCGCAACACATCTAATAATCTTTTCTTATGAATTTAAAATGAAGGTTTTGTTTACATGAAAGAAACGTAACATTTAGTGCATGGAATGTTTTTAAAAGCTTTAATGCTTTTAGTGTACTTTGCTCTGTGTTGGGTAGGTAGGTTATTTGATGGGATAAGCTAAACTTAAGGATATTATGGATAAAGGACTTTTAAAATTTTTCAAAGTTTGAAATATAATCCAGGTTTTCTAGGATTTCTTCGGATCAAGTCATCAATTTAAAAGCTTTTGAGGAGCATTTTTGCGCCCTATATTTGTTTATAGGAGGCGCTGCAGACTCTGGCTAATGGCTGCTGAAAGAGGTGAAACAAAGATCCACCTGCTTACAAATGCCCGATCCGGCAACTGCCTGCTCAGCGCCAGTTTGCAATGTTTTACCTCTTTGGCTAATTTCTTATATCTCCTTAAGGTGCCGTATCCAAGCTCTAGGACTGCAAATACTTGTCTCTGTCTTGCCCGTTTGAGTCGATGGGACAAGTTTTTGTCTTTGTCAAAAACAAAAGTGAGTAAGGGTAATTGTAAAGGTAATTGTTGATAAAGTTAACACACTAATTTCGAAGGTTCACTTAAAAAAGCGTAGAACTGGATTTGGACTTTTAAACGTTTCAAATAATACATGTTTTTTGAGGTTTTTCTCTCTTCGGAAACTTTTCAAAACCCCAAAATGGCAATTTTAGAAGACCTTCAATGATGTTGTAGGAGAAAAAGTTTTCATGGGCTCTCCCTTGGAAGATTTTTAAATTGAAGACAATATTTAAGATGATCTTTAATGTTGTCCGCGATTGAGAAAAAGCCGCTACCTCGGAAAGTTTTGAAGTTATCGCTTAAAAAACGCAGTTTTAGACGTTCTTTGGTAATGTTTGAGGGATGAGTTTTCTTCCTTTAAAAAATAGTAGATAATATATTTCACCTTGTTTGAAAAATGCTTAAAAATATTTCTTTTCCCATCGCCCTCTTCCCGAAAAAGAGGGATCGTCCGGGGTGAAGCCGTCCCCCCCCAGACCCCTCACTAGCTTAAAACAATGACCCTTTGTCCTGTTTTCAGTGCTAAACTTTAGCCCCGTAACATCATTCGTTTTAATAAATTTAAACAGCTGAATCATGTCCCCTCGGTCTCTTCTTTGCTCAAGACTGTACATTTTTAGCCTTCCAAGCCTGGCATCATAGTCTAAATGAGAAAGTCCACTTATTAGCCTTGTAGCCCGCCTTTGAACCCTTTCCAATACATTAATGTCTTTCTTAAGATAAGGAGACCAAAACTGAACAGCATACTCCAAATGGGGTCTTACCAAACTTCTATATAAGGGCAGAAGAACTTCTTTAGATTTGTTTGAAATTGATCTATTGATAAACCCAAGCATCTTATTGGCTTTGTTGCTAGCAGTGCTGCACTGTTGGCTAGACTTTAAATCCTGATTTATTAAGACCCCCAGATCAGTAACTTTGTCTGCCTGACAAATGACTGAACCTTGCAAATAATAACTTGTACACTTATTTCCATGCCCTAAATGTAGCACTTGACATTTCCCAACATTAACAGCCATACCCCATTTATCAGCCCACTCCGTAATATGATCTAGATCCTCTTGCAACTGATCTGCTTGTTCTTCATTTTCTACAGTCCCCATAACTTTGACATCATCAGCAAAACAATTTATGTTCCCAGAAATATTTTTGTGAATATCGTTCATAAAGACAATGAACAAAACAGGCCCTAACTCTGATCCTTGAGGAACCCCGCTTAAGACCTCACTCCAATTAGAATAATTTCCCCTTACAACTACTCTTTGTTTCCTTCCGGTCAGCCAGTTTTTTACCCAAATGAAAGTTTCCCTCCTATTCCTATATCAGCTAATTTGCTAAGTAGAGCAACATGCGGTACCTTATCGAAAGCTTTTTGAAAATCAATGTAAACAACATAACACTCTTTAGCTCTAACTTATTTTTCTACAATTTAAATACACTGAATACGCATACCCAAATTTGCCCTAAATGCACAAAATCTCGGCTTTCTCGTTTTCGTTTCAACTCTCATTTATATCAGATGGGTAAACCGGGGCAAGTTTACGCATGGGGCATGTTTACGCAGTGCCCTTTTTTCAAAACAAATTATAACTGGAGATCCAACAGATTGGTGCTGATCCCTAGCAAATATATTCACAAGTTTTTGAGCGTCATTCGAGCTTAGGTATAGCTTGCAGAAACAATAGTTTGTTTTCCACCGAGTCAAGTAAATTTCGAGTTGAACGTTTTGAAGCTTATTGTGAATAAATAATACTTAGTTAAGAAAGAACAAATCGATAAAAATCAGCAGAATTTTATCCTTTTTTGCGAATTGTATTTGTTTGAACTGAAATGTTATTTAATTTTTTTACACGTCAAAAATAAATCCAAGCTTGGAGACGAAGAAAAGTTTACCCGTTGACGTGTGAA
Source organism: Uloborus diversus (assembly GCF_026930045.1). Classification (NCBI taxonomy): domain Eukaryota; kingdom Metazoa; phylum Arthropoda; class Arachnida; order Araneae; family Uloboridae; genus Uloborus; species Uloborus diversus. The sequence continues at coordinate 23,354,437 of NC_072731.1, read as the reverse complement.
CACCTTTACCTACGTTCTTACTGTGTCTTACTTCTAAGCGTACCATGATGTTTTTTTTTTTTGCTCCGAACTGTCTCAAAACGTTTTAGCATTTTATGCTATTCAGTTTTGAAAATCGTCATTTCATTTTTAATTCGACAAATTAATTTTAATTTTGACAAATTCGTACTTTATAGTTTACAACATTGTAGTGCTGTCTTCATGCCCGTTCAGCTTTTACTTCATACACTATTCAGTCTGTAGTAAATTTGCTGTTCAAAATATAACAGAACCAGGTTAGGTTTGAAAATATGTATGCGTAAACGTGCCCCCTGTCTGGGGCAAGTTTACGCAACCGACATGGACTCAAAGATACATTTTTTTAACAGTTAAAAATACAAACTGAGCAACAACTGTATATACCAATTTTGACTCCATTAACTGCTTCATCTAACCGCAATGTCGAAAATTTCCTAAGTTAAAATATTAAATTTAAAAAAGTCATTTCCTAAGTTTAAATATTAAATTTAAAAAAAATCATTGAAAAAAACCCGCGTAAACATGCCCTTCTCTACCCTAAATATCTGCTAATATGTATTCACTAATTTAGAATGTGCGCAATGAAAGGCATTCAAATTCACATGAGCTTGAATTGCAAGGCTTAACGTGGAGAATATCACATACTGTGAAATTGAAAATTTACTTCAAAGTTGTTTGCCCGTGGTATATTTATTGCCAATAGGGGTGCATTAATTTATCAACCCACATATGAATTTCCACCCCATATCTTTAATGTGGTCAGTTGCTCAGCTGAAACCCTTTTCCCTTTTGTCTATTCCATTGACCAACAAGCATTTAGATTAGCCCTGATCGATCGGTGGTGTCTATGACTAAATCACGATAAAACCCATCAGCCGAAGCAAGTTTAGAATGATAACCAATTACACGTAAAAGCAAACAATCCTGAAAACGCATTGTTCATTAGGAAATCATTAGTTATTGACCGAAGGAATATATGCCTTGAAGGCATCTTCGGATTATTAACGTGTTAACTGTGGCGGATGAAAGGTTTGTCTATCTGTTTTCACTAATGTTTTGAAATGATTTCAGATGCGAATTGCTCGGGGAACCGGAGTTAATAATGAGCAAATTTGTTAAGTTAGTGAGTGAAAGAGTTATTATTAAGGAAATTTGTTACCGTCTGCTATTAACATTTTGTTAACGTTTCGCTTATTTCAAAATGAAGATATTAAAATTGGGCCTGGCTTTCACAAAGCGAAGTTTAGTGAAATAAAATTCAATTTGCTGATTGCAATCGAAAGCAATTAATATTTTCACAAAGCCTAAAAATTTTAATCTTTGTTAAGGCATATCTTCAGAAATATCGTCATTTTTACAATAGCAAGTGTTTTACTGAGACGATATTTGGTAAATTCCGAAGAGTTTGAGGTAAAGATGTGACTTACCAGGTGAATTCAAACTGAGGGAGTACAAAAAAACAAATTTATCTCGACTCTAACTGTGATGAAAATTAATAAAATCAACAGTTAAAGTAGCCATAGGTAAAATTAAATTCTGGTGTGATCTTGGGTACCAAGAACTTAAATATTTGGGAGGGCGGAAGTTCTCAATTTTCCCGAATAGAACTCCAAATTGTTCCGAATAAAAAAAATACGGGTATGCACATTCCACACATAAGTGCATCTTATAAGAAGATTCATTCGGTCCTTTAAAAATTTCAATCTTGAAGTTATGTCTCAAAATTTGCAGAATCGACACATAAAATTTGCCGATAAAGGAAAATTTTTGGGAGACCACAATGACCTCATTGGAGCATTCCTGGTTGTGATTAAACATAGTGAAAAATTAAAGCAACGACGCCTATATATACCTCTAACATTATTAGTGGAAATAATTTTTATTAAAGAAGTAGAACGAAGTAAATGGTGTTTTTTTTTACTAATGACTTTTTAAAAATTATTTCTAGTTAATGTATGGCTGATATTAACTTCAGTGCATGTAGACATAAAGTTTTGTCAATGAATATAGTTTGGAAATCATTTTTCATAATTCTGAGCTCATGCAAAATGTTTAGTTAAATATATTCTGTTTGAAGCAGGAATACAACTCTTTCACCTCTGCACATAAAGCCTTTATACGCATGCGGAAGTTATGAATTTAATTGGCCGTTCCTCAATTTAATTCGTATAAAGACAAAATATTTCACTGAGCAATTAATTCATCTGTATAAACTTATTGAACACGTACATAAAACTCAAATTGTGAATTTAAAACTCACAAAATAAATAAATAAGTAAATAAATAGATTCATAAACCTCAGTATTGACACAACACTAAAAGTGGTTTTTTTAAACACTTTGTACTGAAACTTCTCTTTGTCTATTAAGTATTTTAACCGCACTCTATCAGAGTAAATCGGGACTCCACAGACCATGATATGCGTTCAGAAACTGCTACCCAATAATATTCAATTCAGCGATAGCGGTCTAAGGAAAGTATGTGAACTTTACTTGACAATATTCATTTAGAAAAACTTCGTTGAGTTGAAAGCTCCGTTGATTGAGCTGGAGTTCTCCAAAGACTAATTTAAAGCAGTGACGGATAGAACTGAAATAACAAGACTCGAGATTAGGACACCTCCCACCGTTTTCATATCTGTCCTGATTGTTCTCTTCAGGGAGACTTTGCTTTTGTGTTCATGGACCCGCTCGGATTTGGGCGGGAAACGTTTTCTCAGCTGCAGGATTCTCCCATAAAAAAGATCCATTCTTTTCACGCGTTATTACAATTAATCCGACGATAATCCCCAGAGAAAGCTTTTCCACGACATCCGGCAAACGCTCTCCTGGACTGATCAAAAAAGCACTCGGAGGATTTTACCTCCATTAGGCCGGACACAATGGCAATGAGAAGACCATGGGGAAGGACAGACAGACAACAGAAACCGTGATTTCGGGAGCAAAATATAAAGTAAAAAAGGGAAAAGATTCAATCCCTCTAAAAGCGAGGCGTGTGCGTGGACACTAGCCCCTTTCCCCCATCGGAGAATCCCCCCCCCTCCATTTTCGTCGACAATCAAGCTCGAACGACGTACTAGGGCCACTGTGGTTGACAGTTTGGTGGGCGCTTGGGAATTCCCAGCGTCGAACTGGGGTCCAAATTGAATTGAAAAAGGGGTGCTGCTCTTCTTGACAGGAAAGCTTCTGGTGTTGCCTTTTCTTGTTGCCCCTTTTATAATGGATATTTCTCTGGACTGGATGAAAAAGTAGGGCAGCCCAAATTGACAAGAAACCTCATGATTGAGAGTTCCGGTTACGGTGTTCATAATATAAAAGGGGGGGGGGGAATTCTCCTATGGATGATGATTGCAGCTAAAACGAGGTGGGACTGGCATCTTTACACGCACTTTTTTCTTCTTGATTTAATCAGTTTAAAAATCTTTTTAGACAGGGTGATATGGAATTCTCTTATTCTGCAGGGGATTTTTTTTTTTTTATCACTGTCTGACTTTAAATAAGGAGTGAAGAAATATGTTGATTGCGATACAAAAGACAACATATATGCTCATGTCATGATGTATAGAAAATCACGCTTGATAAACAATGACTTGCCAACAAGAATTGTGCTGAACATGAAATATTTGTTTTTCACTTGGCAAACAAACGAATTTCTCTTTGAACATCAAAGCACACTGGACTTGGATGAATACCAAATTTAATATGGGTCAGTGTGAAGTTGTTGCTTGAGGTCGAGCGGAAACAAACAAAAAAATAAAATATTTTTAATAAAATTGAAAAATCAGTCAAATTAGTGTGAACTGTTAAGAGAAATTTATACTATGCACTGAATGAAGAGCGCAGTACATAATGTTTAGTGTTTAAACGACGCAAATGCTTGTTCTTGTCATGTCCGTAAAGATGTGTGTCATGCATCTTTACAGGAAGGCGGAAAAGTGCTTGTCGACGTAAAAGATATTCGGTACTAACTTGAAACTTATAATGGTAAAATGACCAAAAAGTTTGAGAAAAATCAGGCGCGAATAATATATGAGTCGCGCAGAGGCAAATTCAAGTTTGTTTTTTGGTTTTAGAAATTTAGAGGAATAAATAATATTATATTCAAGTAAAAAAAAAGTTTCTCGTTTTCAAAATACACTCACACATACATAAAGTAGAAAAGAGCAAAAAATTAGGCATAGTACGCCAAATCTCTTGTACGAAAAATGTCCGAAAATGAAGTATATGATTCACTAAACATACTAAAATAAAAATAATTAAGTCAACTCACAAATTGTGATAACTATGTGTGTGTGTGTCAATTATTCTCCCGTACCCGCAATATATATTATATCTATATGCATAAAAATTTCAGTTAATAGTCACATTTAATACTTTCGAAATTTCTCATCCAGGATAACTCATTTCTGTGTTTGTTTTTAACATATATTTTCATTTAATTTTGAACAGTTCCAAAACCGCAGTACTAGGTATAAATTCAAACTGTATATGAATCCTAATGTAAAAAAGAATTTGTTATGTATATATAGCATATAACATCTAGCTTCCAGCCTCTGGCAGTAATTTGCATTTTCACGTCTTGAATTCTTTTCGCAATCATGAATAGCGGTAGGACCCCACTCGTTGAGTTTTTTGTTTCTGCGAATGCCCCCTGTCGCAGTGACAATTGCGAAGAATATAATTTGAATTCACGACGTCAAAATTGAACATGAAGATGTGTGTGGAATATTCTTTTTGTCTAAAGAGGATTCTGTAAAGTCGAAGGGGTCGGGTAAGAATAAAGTCGATTCCGGGGGACATGGACGCTAGCGCCTAGGAGAAGGTCAAGCTCGTCAATATTCACCTAGATATGAAACGCTGTGTTTTGGTGACTTACACCATTTTACACTTGCAGTCAATAACACTTTGTATAGCTAATAACACTTTGCATTGCTGGTGTTTTTTTCAAATCGTACGAGATTTTGTAGTGTGTTGTTACGTATCACAGCATAACATTTGCATTTTTTTCCCAGTAGCAATGAAAAATATAAGTATATTTTTTTTTACTCCGAAAAACCTTTTATTTTTCTGAAAAGGCAATAAGTCCTAATCTCACGTTCTGCGCAGTCGCTTAAAATTTAGAACTCGAATATCTCTTTCAGTTTTGGTAGCAAACGTTTCAAATTTTTTGTATTCGAAGTATTTTGCAATGGAGATTATTTACCTAAGCATAAGTTAGGACATATGGTCCGTATAAAAAGTTCGATTTCATAGTTTTTCACAAATTTTCTTTTTTGCTTCTAACTTTAAATATCGTAGCTCTGCACCTTATTTTGACCATTTTCGCAATTGCAAACATGCATCTAAGTCTAGTAGTTGCGAAAATAGGATTTGGGTAACTATGCAATGCTTTAGGACGAAGTCCTACATAATTTTGAGCTAAACCGTAAAAGTAAATTAAGCACTTTTTTTCTATATGTGTGCATTTATAACGTTGTTTAATTTACTTTTAATACTGAAGAGTTTTTTGAACTTTCTATGCCAATTGACGCACAATGTTTCGAGAAATAATAAAATTTCACTAAGAAATATTCCATTTTTCAATTCTAACTCTTAGTTCACACTCTACCGAAACATATATTAACGTATGTTGTTAAAATTTTCAATCGTTAATGAAATACTTTTTGTTCATCCACTCATGTTCAAAACATTTTTTAAAACTTATAGTGGACGATTCTTGATTTTAATACAGTTTGTTCAAACATTAATTCATTGATTAAACTTAATTTCTATTTTTCACTTAGTATTGTGATTCTATCATATGTACAAAAAATATTAATTGGGGTTATTTAATCAAAAACAACTAAAATGTAATTTTTCTTTGCTGACCTAAGGAGGAATTGACTTTTTTTCTTATATCGTCGCCTCAGAGCAGCAGCAAAATATCTTAGTGTTATTTCTGGGATTAGATATCTTACTTTCACTCTGATGTGACAATATATTACTTGTTTTAATAATGTCAATACATTGTAATAAAACCTTAGCAATTTAAACCATAAGTTGAGCAGTTGAAATTAGATTAATTGTGGATAAAAATAACCCTGAAGGACTCTATCGTTGCTTTGGCATACTCACACTTATACCATAAAAAGATCACTCAGAATTAATGTATTTCAAACTTAACCGTTAAAACAGCTTCACAAATTCTTTGTTAAACAAATTTCACGCATAGAAACGGCACTATTTCCCCTGGGGTCGCAGAAACGCATGGGAATTGATTATGAAAACTGTCAAAAACGCCTCCACCGTTGTTACCCAAACCAAGTTCCCTCTGCTTAAAGTCTGAAAAATAATAACAATGTCGGGGAGAGTTATTCGGGGTAAAAAAGGTTAAGTTATAAAAAATACAAGGGGAAAAAGGACCTCCTGTTTAAATAAGATACACGTGTCTGCCTGGCTACGAGGGTAAAAATGCAATTAGCGGATCTAAACACAATTAGGAAGAGGTTCGCTGCAGGCCATCTTCTAATGTGAAAGCCGCTGTGCCCTAACTTTGTTATGAAGATTATGAGGCAAGAGAGGGAAAAGCTCTTGGTAATATCCAGGCGACGAATTTGCCGGCAGAAGGCAGCATTTTTTTTTTTTTTTTTACTTATCCTTTTTGTTGACAATGTTTTTATCCAGTTTGTTTGTTAGCAATCAATTACCGAGATGAAAGTGTCTGTCTTGAATTTCAACGCCGTGTTCTTTAGTGATGGAATGCATTTACACCGTGATCTCTCTTGGAATATTGAAGAGGTAGTGATAAATCCTGTGAGAAGTTTTCTGAAGGAGAGAGCTTAGTTTAGTAAGTGGAAAACGTTGTCGTCATTTTCTCAATAAAAGTGAAGAAAAGTTAGAAAATTTTCTGATGTATAATTCAACTTTCTTCATGGAACTAAAGGTCTTTTAAGTAATTATTGTTGACCAAGAGGAATTCAACTAGAAATAAAGAGGCCTACTTTTTCATAATTTTCTATCTTATTATTTGATAAGCACTTTTTTCACATTTTGAAAAAGAAAAAAATTGAAGAAGAAAAATTAAAAACTGTCAAGTTTTTTAAGTTTTTAGTTTCAGCTTGTATATTTAGCATCACATTTCGGTAAATTCATATTAAAATGAAGAAAAATGGTTATAATGAATATGATAATAACTAAAAATAAATATCAAGTAAAAAAAAATTACAGGACGAAAAGTATTTGTGTGAAAAAAAATAATTTTAAGAAATATTGTTTACGTTTTCTAAAGTCTTCGGAAATTTTGAATTTATGATTTATCTCGAGCATTTCCCCAGTATATTTAATACAAACGAAAATGATTTTTATTTGCTTATCTCTATTTCTATTTCATAGAATAGAAACGGAAAAAATAGATTCAAACCTTTAAAATTGTCTTGAGTTTTAGTAAAAATTTTATTTAAAGGAATTATAATTCTAGATCTTTGTAGATCTTAGAAACAACTCTAGGTTCTTCTCCAATTTCTTATAAAATTTTCAACTTTTTAAAAATAATATCCTAAATACCAAGTTTTAAAATGAGCCTTTCAGACAAACAAGTCAAAGAAATCTTCAGAAATTATCACTTTTTTTTTTTGTCAATGATGTGCCCAGGCAAAAAATTGTGAAATTAAAAACTGGTCTGGCCCAAGTCGGATAATGATGACTTCCTTCCATGATATTATGAGAGAAGATGGGATAGATAGACAGATATTTATACTTTTCAAAATTCTATTTTGATGTTTCATTTTTCATATTTGCTGTCAATTTATTTCATTGCATTATTTGCGCCTTATTTCTGCATGTAGTGATAGCAATATGCAAAATTAAACCTATTTTCATTCTTTTACTTTGTTTGTTTATTCATATGTTCTGATTAAAAAGCAAGTGAAAAAGAAAATTAAGCAATTATTTATAATATGTTATAATATACAGTGTACCCACAAAGTTCCTTGACGCCCTCTTAATTTCGAAACGGCTGCTGATATTTTTATAAACCTGGTGTCTAGGTATATTGAATCAAATATGTGCTACTGAATGAGACTGATAACAACGCCTACTGGTGAAAAACTTTGGAGTTAGCTTTCATATCTCGAAACCGCTACAAGTTAGGGAGAAAACTTGAATTACCAAGTTGTAAATCGCTATTGACTTATTACAGAAAGATACCTCATTGACATGGATGTGAAAAATAGGATTGCGTGTGACGTTCTCTTAAAAACTGTGCCCTGTGTTAAGATGTTGATGCATTGAACCAATTGACAATCAATGCATTTGAAAAAAGATCATTGTGTGCTTACACTGAGTGAACTTCGATGGTTGAGGGTTATGGTAGATATAATTCTAAAATTGTTCTTTCGAAAAACATTTCAGAACAAGGATAATGCCAGATTGTTTGACCTCGTATATAAAATAATAATACTTGCTATACTATGTTTGGTTGAAACTAGGAGAGAGAAACGGGAAAAATAGATTTTTCTCTTCTCAGAAAAGCACGAGGGCTCTTTTAGGCTTCTGGTTTTTTTCTAGTGCTTGAGGCTTTTATTTATGGGAATGGATAAGTCTCTGCTTGCCCGGGAGCAAGAATGTGATTTCGGAAATTGGAATCTTCTCTCACCCAACTAATACTGCATGGGGTCCTTCGAACTGTCGAACAAGATATAAAATATAGGAAAGTACACTTTTTGCGATTTTGAATGCAATTTTATCTCATTTTTCTTTGTAAGTCTTATCTTGTTGGTTTATGCATTTTTTATTACGGGATCACAAACTGAAACAGAAAATTTTATATATTCTTTGGGATTTTTATTATATTATATATTTATAGAGGACGGTGATCAGAAAGTTAAGATTTCTCTATAGTGTATAGACTTATTTTAGAATATTTGTAAACGTTGTCTTCATTACAAATATCGATAATACATGACAGTTGAATGCAAGATATAAATAGTTCTTACGTAGTCTTTTCTGAACTACAAAAGTAAAGTTTTTTTGGCATTGCAACTGATTAAAAACTAAAAAAAAAAAAATTAATAAAGCATTAATTGTCAAATAATTTGTGCGCATGCAATTGAAATTGATCAGGTGTCTTCAGTTATTCAGTATTATTTTTGTTCTGAAATATTTCTGTTTACTTAATTAAGCTTTCAAAGTACTTTTGTGTTATGAAAATTGTTAATAATCAGATTTGTCTTTGATCTACATTGTTAAATGCTTTCGAAATGTTCTCGTCTACTCGTCATTTTTGCGATGGCACCACAAAAAGTAAATATTTTGCAAAAGAATGTAGGTGAGAAAAGTATTTAAAATTAAGAAATCGACATTAAATATGAATTGTTCAAACTCCAATTTCAAATTTGCAAAGGATCGTGAAGCAACTAGATTTTGATGTTTTAAGTGTCCAGCACAAAAACCTAAAAATCATGAAAGAAAAAATGTAGCTAAAAAAAACATAACCATCAACATTATAAATAAAATTTGCATTAATCAAAAGAGGTAAATATAAAGGTGTGAAAAACTTTAAAAACAAAGCAGTAACAACTTATTGAAAATAGAAATAAAAATCCACACGTCTTACAAAAAATAAAAAGTAGTTAAAAATAGTGTTTGAAGATGATGATAAATTTTGACTTCCTATGCAAAAAATACAATTCATAAAACTTTCATATTCAAAAATAGATACAAAAAGTGGAAAACTGGAATTACTCCTTAGTGAGAAGTTTTATAGCGTTCATTAGAACTTTCTAAAAAGAATGCCACAGGATAAAGTGGAAGTTGAAGCATCATTAAAATATTTAAAATTCTTTCCTATGGGAAAAAATGTTTTGGAACAATACACTAGTTTATTAAAACTTTTTAGTTTGACTAATTAGAAAAAAATATGCAAAGTCATTCAAAAATATATCTTTTCTTGAAAATCAGATTTCGCTCTAATAGCACGAAATTTTTTTTATATTCTTTTCTAACAAAATATCTTTAAATAAATTACTCATAGAAGTAAAGTGCTTAATTAAGTAAAAGAAAATATTATTCTATAGCTGCAATCTCTTTTTTGATTAGAAAGATAGCTTTGCTTTTAGGTTAACTAGTTTATTTATATATTTTGCTATTTTATTTTAGTTATTTATTTATTTTATGGAAAAAAATATTTTTGTTTGTATAGTTCCGTACTTTGAAGTAAAATTGTTAAATTCGCTCATTAAAGCAAGTGCTTTTCGTTTTTAGAAATTGTTCAAATTTTGGATACTAACAAATACCTTGTAAAAATCCATACGAAAATTTTGTGCTAAGATATGAGTAAAATAAGTCAACGTGTAAAAAAGTACAAATAACAGTTTTTAAAAAGAGATAAAAACTAGACAAACAGCTTTTTCGAGGTTCACTTGACCAGTGTTTGAGGTTTTTTTTTTTTTAACCATTTCTTTTTATGCTCTGAGGAAGAATCTTGTGCTGATAGCCTCAGAACAGCTGTTGCCAAGTTTTAAACTCTTTATTAATGCTTTTATTCATACTTTAATTCACGTTGACTAATATTACTCATACCAATCCCATCTAACGCTCATTTATTTTCACGTAATGTCGCAATTTTCCTTCTTAAAGTGATAGAATAAGATCACTTTATTAATCAAAGTATGTTCCCAGCCCACGCTTTGTTAAAATTTTCAGTGAAAGAGATACCATGTTATAGGTGAGAGAAAATAAATAAATAAAAAAAACAGGAAAGAAAATCAAGAAAAAATTTTATCGATTTAATTTACAAAGGAAAAAGCACATTCTATCAAAAAGGAAATCGAGGAATATCTGCTGCAATAAATTTAATTAAACATCAGCGACGAAAAAATGAAATAAATGGAATTGTTCTGTTGCTACTTTTTTTTTTAATTTATCGATTGCCAAATTTAGCTTAACGTTATTTTCTATTGCTTTTAACTGTGCAATGAGACAAAAATGATATTCATTTTTTTTTGAGCAATCACGATTGCTAATTGTTTTCACTTGACCGTCCTTGATGCTTGGTTCCTTTTTCAACCCCACCGTCCTCTGCAGGCGCGACTCCTCCCGGAAGCCGCTTCTCTTGGTTGGTGGCGTCCATTTCCTACACACACGCAAGCTCATACAGACTACACACATACACACGCGCGCCTTTACACACATACACACACGCAAACATGCATACACACAGGTCTACGCACATACGCAAGCCTACACATACACAACTATGCACACGTAACCGACCAAAAGGAGGGACAGGAACCCTTTCTAGAAACAAGTGCGTGGGGCAGTAACCAATGAATAGGGACCTGTCGCAACTCGTGTTTGCGAAAAACATAATTTGAATTCAAAATTTCAGAATTCAAATTAATTTTGAAAATTAGAAAGTTTTTTTATAATCGCGTTGTATCAAAACCGTGTAAAATATTGAATTCAATTTTCATACCGTGTAATATCAAATCCGTGTTTGTAATACAGTGGACGTCGGTTAATTGAATCAGTGGTTAATTGAATCAACCGCTTTAATGAATCAAATCGTCAAAAACAGAACAAAATCCAGCTGTATTAAATCAGCTGCTTTGTCGAATCATCCGCTTTTTAGAATCAAAACTGTTTAGAACAAACGTGATTCATATAAGCGGCGGCCACTGTAATCGCAAATTTTGTTGTGTAATATTGAAACCGTGTAATACCATTTTACACTTCTAACCACTATTCCATGGCATTCTCTGATTATTTTCATTAGTCAATTGTTGAGAACAATGAGGAATAAATAAATTTCGTGGGAATGCTTCATGTAGCCTGTCCTTTTCCGCCATTAACATCAGAAAGCGAAATCATCCGCATCCTTATCTAAGCTGTTTGTTGCGACACTGTGTTGCTTTCAGAGACCACATCTTTCGGACGACACCGTCTTAGTATTCATCTTTTCTGCATAACAATGCAAATTAACTAACGCTAATGGCGGACGGCATCATTCATCAACGAACTCCATTGTCGCTCGTGTGACGACGCGTCATTATGTTGGCTTTTGCTTACAAAAGATCTTTCAAATATCAATAGATTATGTTCTGTTGTGAGCTGCATACTGTCGCCATTGATAATTATGGATGCAAATCTCTTGATTAATGGCTAAATATGATAGTTAGAGCGTGGATCTGGGAAGCGGTTCATGTTTCAAATATGTGATCTTGAGCACAGACGGAAACCTTAAAAAGTGAATGTCATTCTTTAACATATGAATGTTTGCGTTCATATTACACTCAATTTTCCTTATTTTCCTCAATTTTGTTTTCTTAATTTGTAATTTATATTACCTGCTTCACCATGACGGAAAACGGAGTTGTACAAAAGAATGTAACGCTCGACGATATCGTTGTTTTCTTTACGATTGCATGATTGGAAAAAACGCCATATTGAATAATCCTTTCTAAAGGTATTTTCATTTTTGCAATCTTTTTCTAAAATCGTGTTAAAAATTTGAAGGAAAAGAAATAAAATAATGGCACCCCATTATTATTTTTCTTCCAAAGCAAAAAGGACATTTTTGGGATAAAGTCGTACTTTTTATGTTTATTTTTGCTATAACTTTTCATGAATCTGGTTATTCTTACAATTCAAAGTGAGCCGACAGCACTGTATGAGCAAAGGAACTGGCATCAAATATTTGAGAGACAGTATTTTAAATCTCAACTTGAGATTTTGTTTTTTTTAAATTCTGTGTCGTAAGTATGATCTTTTGCTTTTGCTGAAACTGTTATGTTCAGTGAATAAAAATCACAAAAATAATAATATGGTACAATAGTTGTCAAGTTTCAAAATCAAAAACATATTGGTATGATCCACAAGATAATAAAAACATTAAACTCATTTTGTAATTTTATTAAAATGTAAAACAGCGACACAACTGCATTGGTTTGATAAACTATAGAGTAAGAAAGAAGTACAAAAAAGTTGTTCTTTTAAAATAATTGAAATTTGAAAGTATAAAAGTATTGGAATTGATCACTATGTAATAAAAAGATTCATGCGTTAAGAAGAAAAATATTTTGTTATTATGTTGAGGAGTAAAATCGCCAAAACGAATGTGTAGGCTTATTATCCGCTAGACTTAGCTAACAAAAAAGGTAAGAGTACAGAGTACAAAGAAACCATATTTTGTCCCTTCAAATGATCCTGTAGTAGGTATGAAAAAAATTATATAAGGCGTGAACAATCATGTAATGAATATTGCACATTGATAGTGGAGATACGCGAAAAAAGTGCGGTAGCGAAAACTTAAAAGATAACTGTACATTTGTGTAGCCTATTAAAACAGTTTAAAAAAAGCGGACATGTTGTTCCACTAATAGAACCCAAAAGTGGGGCTGTTTGATCTGAATGTGTAATTCGTTTTTTTTTTAGGTTACGATCGATGACAAATGTTAGAAACCACGTACAATTATCTAAAGTTATAAGATCTCACATTTACTAAACATAACTTATCTAAATAAAATACTCGAAGTTTCCAATAAAATGCTTATTTATTGTATAGAAAATGCCTTTAAGCTGAAAGGTTGCTACTAAAGAATTTCTTGCTCTGCTAAAAAAAAAAATTAATTTACTTAAGCTTTGTAGTCTTAACCTTACAATTTTTAAAAAGCATTTGTTTTTCATGCATTCAAATGTTTTCCGTCTATTTTGTTTTTCTGTTTTCAAACCCAAAGTTCCAAAGTAATATTTGTAATTTCGGTTTAAAAGGAGCTTTACAATTAGACTGTCTAAAGCTGTGAGAAGTAATGTAATTGAATCACGAGGCGAAGAAAAATCTTTTCTCCCTGAGGGAAGGGTTTCGGTTAAACAATTATTCCATGTACCTTTATGGCTAACCACACTAAGATTTGTAATAGGGCTTCAATTCAAAGCTTCTAGGATAGAATCCCCACACCACCCCTCTTTTCAGTAGTGGAAAAAATAAGTAGTTTTTTTTTCTGGCAAAATTTTTTCTTTATTTAATGCACTACTATTACTCCCAAATAACAATTAAAAATCAGATTTTAATAAATATGCAGCATTCTATAAACATTTCTCGTGATATCTTTACCTTATATTGCCAACGTCTATGATCTATTTTTATTTTATTTTCCAACAAAGAGAATGTTACTTTCAAAGGTCTTTTTTTATCTCTTTTTCCTTAACACACTGCTCTAGAAGTGTGAACTGACGCGTGGCATTAAAAAATGCTTTTCAATCCCGTTTCAGAAATTAAAAAAACGCTTTGCTTTTAGAAGCTTGGATGTTCACATACATGCTAGCATTTCCCCTTTGCTTTAAATGCAGTAATAGCAAAAATAGAGTAATAAATAGGGTATAAAATAATTCAATAATATGAAGAATCTTCAAAAAGTCCGACATTCCGCGGAAAATGATGTGACGGTCACTAATATCCCCCCCAACCCCCCCCCCCCCCCGCAAAGAAAAAAAAACATTAAACAGAATGTTGAAGCTTCTCCCGCTTATTTATTTTTCGATGATTACACACCTCATAAAATTTCTTTTACTGCTATGTACCAATTGCTAGTTTTCAGCTACATTAAATGAATTTCTGAAATTGAAATTTTGTACTTAATCGTTCATTTTCTGTTCAGACTACTCTATTTTATCTCCGCGGAATAATATGGTTTAGAAACGGCTTGAGCAGATATATTCGTCAATCAAACCCGTTCTCGCCAAAAGTAGTCGTATAATCCGTTTCATATCTGAACATCCGCGGGAGCTGCTTTACATGGAGCTGAATGGAACCACAAATGGGTGGGAGTACGAGAAAACGCAATCACATTCATCATTTATCCTCCGGCTCGGAGGAGAATAGGGAGCACTAGAAGCGGGGGTTTCGTTATAAATTTGCTCTGAGAGAAATGAATGCGCGCTGCAGGTTTGAAAATGCTCGGAAATAGTATTTTAATCATTCACCGGCCGAGCGTTGTTGTGAACAAATACTCGAAATTTGCAGAAGCTTCATAGGAACAACCTTGTTGCAAATGTTGGGCGGTCGTAATTTAAATTTTAGCTATTAACAGACAAATTGAAAGATGAGTTTCATCAAAGTTTGCTGCATATTGTCTATAGAAATTATTTATAAATGTTTTTAAGGTGACATTAGAGCGTTTTAATCGACGAATGTATTTAATTATTTAACAAAGTGTGGTAGTCCTTTTAACGAGCAGATTTGTTAGATTAATCTTTCTTTTCACTTTTCTAATGTTCGTTGCCATGTTTTTCTAACGCAATACTTCCGAAAAATTCATTAATTAACCGTTTTACTGTAACAGATGAAAATATTTTTTGGAAATTGGATTAATTGGGATTTTTTCAAAAAGTTATTGCTTAACGTTCATTTTTAACGCAAATGTCGTCAATAAATCTCTGTCCAGGTTTCCTGTTCCGCCACCAGCAGCACAAAAGGTTGGAAGAGCAAATGCCTCTCTTCCATAGATAACCGTGGACTTGCTTCCGTGGTGTATTTTCTTAAAAGCAAATTTCAGCTTGCCACCCTCTTTTTAAGTGCAATTGTTCGAGAGGGCTAGGCCCTGCTCACGAGAAGGGACCGTAAAAACTAGATGAAAACCTCTAAGAGGAAAATATGGTTTGTTGTGACCTAATTTCCACAATTGAAAATTATGACTTTTTATGACCAAATTCCTACCAAAGAGAAAATTCTCACGTATATTAGTATCGTGTAGACAGAATATATACTACTGAATTATTCTTACTGAGACACTCCAGAAATGCATTAACAAAAGTTAATTTTACGCTCTGAATTTAAGAATGAATTTTGTACATTTAAAGTTATGATTTATTAAAAAATGATTTAATGCATTGACTTGTAAAGACATGGAGAAAAAAAAAAATCTTCACCCTCAATAGTTTCGTCAGATTCTCTGCAAGATACTCCCTAAATTTTGGTATTCAGCGGTACATCTTCAGTCGCTCTTTCCACAATTTCAATTTCTCGTGATTCGAGGAAAATGACCCTTTCGACAATCGTGCCAGAATCTTTAAAATTTCCGAACATGGTCCATGCGGTATTTCAAGAGCCTCTACTCTGAGCTCTTCTCCCTAAAGTGTCACCACCTATTCTCGGTAAATGGCGCAATAAAACGGAAATGCATTTTCCTCGAGATGCCCAGTCGCCACTGCCGCCGAGTTGTGCTAATGATAACGACCGTGGAAATAAGCAGCTGTGGCTCGGCTAATAGCTGCTTGCTATGCGCTGTGCGTTACCAGAATCTCGAAGACTCGGCACTTATCTGCCAAGATAGGAGGAACAGCGTCAGCGCTCGAGTATGGATCTACATCGGATGGCTTTGGTGGTTTGTGGAGAACATATAAATGCCTATGAGCGAAAACTCCGCTAAAAGGGTTAGATAAGTACAGCTCATATATTGATAAAATAAAATAAGCGTCATGAATCTGAGCTCGACAGATTAAACGTTTCGCAATTTATTTCTGAACAAATATATAAGTATCTCTGTTAAAATCTAAAATGTTTCCATTGCTTGGAATACAAATTTGCTTGAATTGTACAGCTCTTTAGCAACATCACCGACAAGCGGTTCTCTCTGTTTGAAAGAGAAATTGTGGCTTAGAGTGTAGTTTGTAAGGAACGACGTTTAACAGTATCTATACTAATACCATAAAGCAGAAGAGTTTGTTTATTTGTTTGAACGAGCTAATCTCATTAACTACTGGTTCGAATTAAAAAAATATTTTTGTGTTGAATAGTCTACTTGATGAGGAAGATTATAGGCTGTTATTTTTCAGTATTGTGACAGAAATATTTGTAATTACAAATTGAATGTTTAATTAATTGTTTAGTTCTATGAATTCCTAATAGATGGCGGGGCAAGTTAACTCATCGAGCGGGCGCTGGCCGACAGTGTCGATAACTGCGAGGAACCATGCCGCGCGACTCAAACGCGTGGTCGGCTACGCTATTGTGGCACTGTTGTGGTCAGCGAACTGATTTTTGAATGCGTTTTTTTTTCGATATTCAGGTACATAATTTGGTTTTGTAGGATTTTTCTATTGGGTTATTTCTTTTTTCATTTCTTCAACGTTTGTTTTTGTTCTTATAGTTGAAGATAGTTATTTATCTGAGTAAATAATTTGATTTGTCTTAATATTCGATTGTAATTGTTCTTTATAACGTTTTTATTATACAGAGTGACAAGAAATAACGTAGGCACGCATAATACACCATAACCGTAATGCTAATGAAAATATTACGACCTAACTTCAAAATAAATATGAATACATTATTTCGTCTAATATATTTACAAATTTTCAAAGTGGTTGCTTTAGGATTAATGCAGAGCTTTAAATGTGTCACAAAATTTTCAGCTCTGGGCCGCAACTCACGTACTAATATTTTACCACGTGCCTTGCATAAGTATTTATTTTGTGAAGGCAAAGTTTTATGAGGTTTAGCGCACACACTTGTCTCCACGAAGAATCAAACAGAATAATCCATTATGTTCAAATCTGGGGAATACAGTGGACATTCTTGAGCTATAATAAAATCCGGAAAATGTGTCTTGCACAAATCTTGAGTGCTTTCAGCTCTGTGTGCAGGTAAGGAATCATGTTGAAAGGTCCATTTTTTGTTTCCAAAGAACTTTTGCAAACAAAGGTAAGACAACATCTTCCAAAATATGTTTGCGATATGTTTCTTGACTAATTTAATATTCTAATTTTCAAAAACAAGTGATATTTTTCCACTAGCACATATCCCAACCCAAACTATTAGATTGGGGTCGTTGACGCAGTTCATCAGTGCAAGAAGTTCCTGGAGACAAGGTTGTGTGCTAAACTTCCTAAAACTTGGGCATCCCTAAAGAAATCCTTATGCTAGGGATAGGATAAAATATCAGTAAGTGAGTCGCGGCCCAGAACCGATTTTTTTTTTTTAATTCTAGAGTTTTTCTCGTTTTCTCAGACGATAGCTTTTCTATAGTTAAATTTTTCATACATCAATTTAAAAAGAAAAGTTTTCAAGCTATTTTCATTCAAAAAATTCTTTAAAAAGAAGCGAAAAAATTATAAATTGGTATTTAAAACTGGAAAAACAAATAAACGTTTTTTCTCAGTTGAATTTCTTCGCAAAGTGATTTTTTAAGATACGAGTTGCTTATTTTTTCAGACAACATATAAAAAATTAATTTGAAATTGCTAATATTTAAAATAGAAGACGTTACTTTTGACTTCTAGAATATTTATCTCCAACTTTAGTTCAGATAATAATTTTCTGAACCTTAAAAGTTGTGAAATTTCTGTTTTGGCAATAACTCTCAGTGGTGAAGAAAATATAAGAGCTTATGAAATGTATTAGGAACTTATAGGAAGAAAATTTTTTGGTCATAAAAAAGGAAAAAGAATCAAACCGAAAATTTCTCATATAAAAATACTTATGGTCTTACAGTGTCATAAAAGTATTTATTACATCGTCTGTCACCGACGCAGACGATATTAAAACTTTAAACGAAAAAAAAAATGTCAATTCTCTTTTTTAAGCAAAATATGAAACTTATTGAATTTGTAATACTTCACCTCTGCGTCGAATAAATTCACTTCTATAATATCAGGAAATGAAAAGAGCAATAAAGTTTATATCGTTAAAGGAGAAGGGAAAAAACTAAATCATAAAGAAAAATCTACTCCTAGTTTTGGAAAAATTTGAATTTAAAGCCGTAAACTTTTTGCTATAATAAAGGAATATTCCCCTAAGCTTTAACTCTTAATGCTGAGCTCTGTATTTGGAAAATAATAATGGCGGAAAAAAATAACGACTGAAAGGGAAATTATTATTTATTTTACGCCCTTTTTCATCACCCTCCGAGACGTTTTGTTTGCTTTATAATATATAGCTCCCAGAAGAGTTGTTTTAAACGTTCTAAAACGTGTTTTAATCAATTCTTGACGAAAAAGAATGGAAGGTGTTGTAAATCGAACGGTTGAAAAACCGAATGCCATAAAATGTGCCACAAGAAACATTCTTAGAACTGCATGGATAGGGAAACATAAAATTAAACGATTCGCATAAAACGCCACGTATTCGATTTAGAGATTAAAGGAAATATTTTTTTTTGCAATGAAAAATTATTTCCATTTCTTTGAAATGTATTTCGTTTCTAGAACAAGTTTTAAAAAAATGAAGCAACTTGGTTCGCTGTATTCGCTTACGATAAATGTTTGGATTAAGAATAATGGATACCCTTTAAGGCATTCAAAATCATTTCTTCTCAAGTTTAACCACCTAATAGGATATGCTTTAAAATTATTCTGACTTTTGCAAACGCATTTGTGCGTGCAAACGATCTTAAACATTTATAAAAAAAAATATCTAAGCAATATTACTGTGAATGGGAGACCAGGTACAGTTGATACAGGGTAAAGTTGACACATTGGTTCAAGTTATGCATCGCACTTTAGTCAGGTTGATACCATGTTAGAATTTACCTCATCATTTTTTAATATTTTTTCACCGGAAATCCTTAGAAGTGGTCAGAAAAAGTCTCGAAGAGAGAAAATTCTTAAAATATATAAAAGAAAGTATTTCGGAGAATATAGTAGAGGAACATGGGGCGAAGTGAAATGGTGAAATATTTACTCCGCTTTTAGCTCCACCTATTTGGTATTATTTCAACTATGTAGTATCATATGTACTCTATTCCAGTCAGGGAAAAAATACCGGCGGAGATTAAAACATTTGGTAATGCAAGCAATTTAAAAAAAAATGATACTCATATTGTAATATTTTGTTGTAAGTCAAAAATTATTTTTGTTACTATGAAATGATAAAGTTCTTGTTATTATCATTTTAAATAATTATTGAGACCTCCTAATATTTAATGCAGTATTATTTTAGTAATTATTAATCCTATTTGTATTTTAAATAAGTTGGACAATTGGTGAAGTACATAAGGGGCAAAGTGGATGGGGCAAAGTGAAAAGTTTGTTTCATTTACTCACTCAATCATTTAATATAAATCACTTACGTACTCATTTATTAATTAATTCATTTACATTCCTCCGCTTAGTAATTCCCTGATTTATTTATTCATTCACTTATTTTACTCGCTCATTTATTTTTCTTCATATATTCATTTATTTATTCATTTAATTATTCATTTATTGTTTCATTATCTTTTCATTTATTTACTCAACCTTTTATTTACTGATTGTTTTGATCAAAAATATGTTTTATAATCGAATAAAAATATTTCACTAGAAAAATATATATTTTTTTTCCTGTTTCCCCATAAAAGAAATTAGTAAAAATTTTCCTTTTTTTTTTTTTTTTTGAAGACTAAAATTTACTGACAGAAATATAAAATACTGTTTCAACGCAAGTTTTATCATAAATCATATCAAAAATCATTCATCTTAAGCATTTCACTTTGCCCCACATTCCCCTATTTATAACACTAATGATAGTTTTGTTTTTAATTCGGATTTAAGTTTATCAGTTAATTCTAGTTAAAACTTCAAACATTTCATAAAAGTCTTCTTTAGAAACAACTCTTAAAAATTTCATATCATTGTTAATTTGTCAGCATAACAGCCTATTTATTGGTAAATCAACTTGACCCATGTTGGGTGAAGACGACGTTGCGAAAAGATATCTGATAATTACTAAATAAAAATCAAGAATTATTTCCCCCTATCCTACGATGTGTCTTCTATCGCAAATGATTACGAGGAGATGAGTTTATTGACAATTTTTGGACTAGTGTTTCATTTTTTTTTTTTTTTTTTTTTGTGTGTTATGTAATTTTATGTGTTTTAGTATAAGCACTAAAAAAATGAAGAATATTTTCCAAACACTGGAATAAATAAATTAATTTTTCTTCAAACTACTTTTCGTAGCGTTTAAACGTTATGTTATTAACTTTTTCATGTTAAATAGAAGCATACTAAGACATTTAATTATTAGACATTAATAGAACATACTAAGACACACGTCCCAAAAAAATGACGTTGCAAAAAGAAATATGATAATCACTATATAAAATCTCGCAAATCCCTATCTGCACATTAAAAACGATTCAGAAACGTTCCTGGAAAATAATAGGCAGCTGATGTGCCTAATTTCAATCAGTAACATATCTTACAAAAACTAGGAACGTTTTCCGATAAAAGTCAGTAACCTTTCTGAAATATTGGAAATCTTCGCTGTTAAAGCTAGTCGTGAACATTTTAGAAAAATTAAAGAGGTTTAATGTATTTGATTAGACCTCCCTGATTTACCAAGAAGGCTCTAGAAGCATTAGCGCAACCATGGCCAAAGCTACGCGAAAATAGCTAGCAAGATCAAGCACAATCCTTGTGCCAGCAGCTCCCGCCTCGCATAGCTTCGACTGTCCAATGACTTATTTGCTCCCATTGGGATCTTAGTCAATCCGGACGGGCCGTATAAAAACTAAAGCCGGCATGCTAAATAAACACACTCAGTCAATCTTTAAACTGGTAGCAAAAAATATTTTTCGCACCAGTGCAAAGTCTGCTTTCGTGCATCTTTTAGCAATTCAGGAAACTTTTTTGCAAAGATACTTGATTTTGTGGGGAAATAGGTGAAAACCTCTGTAATCCCGAAACGTTCCACGGAAATAATCAGTAATGTTTCGGAATTTTTTTACAGTGTGGCGATTAATTTATTGAAATTTTGTACGTTAACTTTGTGTTGTTTTCTTTTATTTTACAGACTTCATATTTAATGGGGCAAAAATTATGCACTTGGGTGAACGTTGCAATTATTTTGTCAAACAGCGAAACCATTGTTATTAAAGTCAACCCTTGTTTTATTTGGGAAATGGACACTAAATAATATCCATGTGGTACCCTAGTTCCTGGCACATCTTCATTAGAGCATGTCTAATGATTCAAACTCTTCAGTTATCAGATACTTCTGTGTTGTCTGCATTTCCCAAGGATTTACAGAAGTGAATCCTGGAGAAATGGAAGCACAAACATATAGTCTTTCACATCATTCTATTGGGAAAAGTAACAAGCTGGTAGATCTGGGGATATCGATGACCAACACTTTAGTGGCATGTTACATGACCCAGCGTGACCAATCTATCGATATACACCCTTGTGCGAATTAATAAAATCAAATTGGGAATTTTTAGTTTTTGAATTTTTTAGGTTGTTCAATCTTTGCTTATAACAGCTGTTTAGCCTACCAGTTGATTTGGCGCTATAACCTCACATTTGTTTTTGTCATAAATATTGTGTTTTAATTAGGTGTTATAAATTTCTACATATTTTTGCTGTTTTTTTTTTTTTTGCAATCCGGTCTCTTCTTATCTCTTTGTTAGCCATGGATATTTCTCCAAGGAAAACACAGGTCATTGTGACATTGAGTGAAAATCTGATTGCACAACAAAAGAAAAAATGATTTGTGCTTTGCTAAAAACACGGTTTAGAGATCAAGAATTCAAAGAAAAGTGCAAAACTCTTGTTGAGTCCATGACCAGTAGAGAGAAAATGGTGCTGGACAAAAAGGGGGTGGGGGCATACTAAATGGTGATTTTGATTTTATAATTAAATGTTGTAAATAAAGGTGATTTTGTAAAAAAATTGGCTTGATACCATTAATTTTCACGAGGGTACGGAAAGCTACGGAGCTTCACCCAAATTTTTTAAACCGAATTTTCGTGCAAAAATGTCTAGGAAGGACTACAAATTTTAAGAAAACGTAATATGTTTTGGCGTGTTCCAAAACACAGTAAGCTTCCCCATGCATAAATGGCGTCATTTTGATTAGCAGTGCCCTAGCGGCGATTTCGTAACCGAGAGATTTATCACTACTGCATACTTATTGTAACCATCTACTTAACTCTGCATAGCTGCAGCTTCAGAATCGATTCGCTTCTGATAAATAAGCACGTATCAGAATTCACGCAATGCATTTTGTATCATTTAGTGTGAAACATCCTGTGTAATAAAACATTAAAAATCAAAATATTTTCCAACTGCTGCTACAGAGAAATAATTTCTCATAAAACTCATTTTTGTAGCTCTCGTCTAAAAGATGCGTTATTATTTCCTTCATGCTAAATCTATATAAATCTTGCTGCTAAATAATTTACTCGGCCATACACATGCATTTATAGATTAAGCGCAGTTGCCTGAGTTTTGAATGCAGATATTTATGATAATAACTTCATATTTAGCTAGTAGGCATTTGTCATGAAAATGCATATTTATGCATAACCACCGCACAAAGAGACATTGCAAAGCTTCATGGAAATTTCCTGGTTTAACAAGATTTCTGGAATTACTATCCTCATGAAAATGCTAAACTACAAAGCTGATGCGTTAGGGTTGTATTTTCCACATCCGAAGTTTATGGTTTGTTCTGATATTTATCCACTGGTATTAGCTCAAAATGGACGTATGTTTGCAAAAATTACATAGGAATAAATTGTATAAGTAGGTTTCTTCATTGACTTGGATGTGAAATTAAAATTATGCTTTTGCTTTTAAAAAGAATGCGGATATTTATGCCGCAACAGGAATTGCATTAAAAGGAAAGTAAGTTTAAACATCATTAATTGTTTAGTAAGATTTATCCTTATTCATTAATCAGGGACATAAGCATTACGTTAGCTTTTATGAAGATCGGATTTATTGAATTTATGCATCTAATTTTACGGTATCAATTCAAACTGAAATATGAATGTTGTTCAATAATTACAACGTTCTAACAGCTTTAGAATCAATTCATTAAAATATATAAGTTGCTCCATGATAAAAACTTTACTGTTTCGTTTCCTAAATTCATTTTATTGTAGAATTTGCTGCAGTTACTCTCCCGTTTTCCACTTTTTTTGCAGGATATCCCTGAATACTATTATTTGCTTTTAAAATTAAACGTTTGTTTGGGTTTTGAAATAGGTATTGTTTATTTTTTGTGAAAAGTGGCAAAAGTCTGTGTGATTGTCTATTCAAAAAATAATATTTGAGTCCAGTAAACATGAATGGTTATTTTATAAGAACCTAGCGTCCGTTTATTCTCTCATACTTTCTCTGGTATATCAATTTCATTAAATGTCAAAATTCTGCATAAAGATTAGGTCTTCATCTATGGAAAATGATTTTCGTACCTGAAGGCAGTTTAAATCATCCAGTCCAGTTCTACATAGATTTCTTGTGTTTTTCACCAAAAGTTGAGCAAATGAAGAATAAACAACTTGGCAATGAATTACTGTTATTTTATGGCACGAAAAAAACAAACAAACAAACAAGCAACGAATTGCTAATGTCTATCTAGTCTCTAAACTAAATCAGCCTAGTTTCCTACACTCACAATCAGTTTATAACGCGAGTTCTCAAATTTCAATTTCCGATTAATTAATGTGTCTCTTTTCACATAATAAAATCTTCGAATCAAAATACAACAAACGCAAGATTATTCCTTTAAACTTCTGAGCAAAAGTAATTGATTTTAAATGTTTTGGAAAAATTGTTCTAAGCACAACTTAAATAGAACATAAAGAAGAAGGTAGGTAGTACTACCACTAAAGGTAGAAGAAATAAAATGAAATTTCCTGAAATAAAATTTTAATTCACCAATTAAAACTTACTGAACGTCATAGGTTAATTTTGGTACTTTGCATAGGGCAGTTAAAGGCATAAACTGTTGGCAAAATTTGAGTAAGTCTCTCTCTTTTCTTTGTTCGATGCTACAAAATTTAAAAAAAAAAAACAAGGCTAACCAATTCTTTTGAAGTTTTGATGTAAAAAAATACTTTCTTGCATAGTTGAAAGAATTTAAATTTCACGCTTCACCCGTAGACGCTAATTTGAAATTCTCAAATGTTGCTGGATTTTATACGCAGACCCCTTTTACAGATACAAATTCTTTTTTTTTCTGGTTCAGGTTTCTCGGAACCAAATATCTGTGTTTGACCGATATAGAACAGAGAAATGTATTGTATTTTTTGAACTCTTCAAAGCTGTACGAAATTTGTTTAATCAAAGCATAGCATGTGACTAAACCAGGATTTAATTACTTTACCAAGAATAAGTGCTGTAGTTCCGTGGTATACAGAATTTATTTTCATACTAAACTGTTCTAAGCCCACCTAAAATCCACCTGCAGTTGAATACAAGTACCGGATCTGATATCCCATGTCAATCATAGCGGAACTCTTTTCAACAAAGAAGTGTGTCAAAATTTGATAAGAAGCTTAGGATTTTTAAAGGGATAAATTTAGAAGCATTGACCTGTCGAATACACATTTCTTCTTTAAACCTTCATTTAATGTTTTGATGTCTTAATAATAATTTTACTTCTTTTTATTTTGATAGTTTTTCTCTTTTGGCAATATTTTCTACTGCATATCAATGGCATTACTACTGTTTTATTTCTTATTCGAGTTTTGTCTTTTATTTTCTATTCATTCTATAGTTATTCATTTTGCGGGAAAGCAGTAAATAAAGTAAAGGGAAATGTAAAAGACTAAAAATTAAACTTATTCAACACTCTTATCTTTTTGTAAAAGCAAAAAATTGGTGAGTAGAGAGTTACAGCTCGAAACTGCTGATCTGAAATCTGTATTAATTTATGAAATTGTAGTAAAAAAAAAAAAATTAAAAATTTAGCAAAAAAAAAAAAAAAGTAAATATGCTTACTCTATACAGTCTGCAAATAATAGCACCCCATGGATTTATCAAGGATATTATAGAAGAAAAAGGGAGGGAAACTGAAAAAAAAAAAAAAAACCCGGTTTATCAAAGGAAACTCTTAACTTAAGTGATGAATCAACCTTCAATAACTTATGGATGATGATAGAGGGAAAATAAAAGCATGAAAGTCAGAGTAGACTGACTAAATTCGGAATAATCCTATGTCCACCTTTTATTTAAATGTGGAAGCACAGAAACTCAAATAGCCCTCTCTGCACGCGCATACACGTGTTTATAAATGGTAACAAGCAAATTAGGAAATAAAAAATCTGGCTTAAAAACTTAATTTTAAATTTGATTTGCATTATAGTTTTTGGTTCAAATTTTTGGTTTTAGTTTTCAAATGTTCAGAATAATGAAACTTATCTTCTTATCATTTGATGTTTTTCGTCTTACTTTAAGGAGAATGGGCAGGAAATATTATTTTGCTTAAAAAAAAAAAAGAAAAGATGCGAAGTATTTTATCTGCACAATAAAAAAGCATCGGTCATGGGAAAAATTATAAGGACACGTGGAAAAATGAGTGTTATGAATGAAAGTAACCTTCAACTGCAAACAAAACCAAATATAATTTACTACTTGTAAATCGACTGCTTTGAAACTTTGTGAATGGTGAATGTGACCGTACTTTAGCATGTGCAATATTGAAATTCTTTTGCATAACATTGCGCACTGTTCGGCTAGTGTAAGGTACAATCGTTTATCTTTTAATTGAGTATAACTTTTTTAAAGAAATCTCTATGAACAATTGCTCATTTCTGGCTCTTAGTAAGAAAGGGAAGCTTGCCTGTACGCTTTTTCTTGCCGTACTCTTTAAAAAATTATAAATTACTGTTTTAGATCTGTTACCTTCCTTGCAATTTCACATCCACTCATTCTACATTTTTTGTATGGAACAATTTTTTTTTTTTTTTTTTTTCACATTCAGAGAGTTGTGTACTGTTCGGTCTGATGAAGAACGAGGTAAATTGAACAATCTTACTGGGTAACAGTTTTGCATTACTGTAAGTTTTCATTTGAAACGACTAACTATACAAATGTTTGTTCCCGGTCTCAAAATAAATGTATGTCCTTATAATTTTTTCCACGTGGCAAACTAGTAAAACATTAAAAATTCATGCATTTAAATAACTTTCAAAAACATTTTAAGCAAAGTTTGTTTGAAAATGCTTCGTTTAATGTATTTTTATCATGAAAATATTTACATACTTTTCAAACCAAGTAGCATCTAGTACTGTCGACTCTTTGCTTGTCCTTATAATTTTTTCCATGGCTGTAAAAACTAAATGTTTAATAATGCTACTACGAATTTGTTGCAAGTCCAAACTCAAAATATCTATTATTGGAATAAAGAATTGTTGCCAATCTCTATAACATTACGTCTTATTGCCTAAACATGCTAATATATTACATTCCTCCCTTCCAAATTCAGAAAAGTACTAGTATTTATTCCCGCATAAAATGTGTCAGTAACTCAGTCTGTCATGTCAAAATAGTAAGTAAAAAATTTGTCTTAAAAACTAAATTTCGAATTCCATTTGTATTATATGTTTTGAGTCAAACGTTTGGTTTTAGTTTTGAAATGTTAAGAATGATAAATTTATCTTCTTATCATTTAATTTTTTCCGTCTTACTTTTAGGAGAATGAACTTGGAATAGTATTTTGCTAAAAAAATAGATGCGAAGGAACTTTAAAAAACTAGCAAGTTCGGGAAATATACCTTCTAAAATTAACTTCTACTGATGGAAACACAATTTTTGAAAACAAAATGAGATTTTTTGAGGAGCATGAAAAGCTGTATGAAAAAAAAATAGGGAAGTAAAAACTATAAAATAAAAAAAGAAATGACAGTCTTTACAATTTGATAACAAACTCGGCAAAATGCTTTAATAATAATAATAAAAAAAAATGTGTGGATTACACGGTGAATGCTTTTAACGAAAAAAATCATGGAGGCGTAACTTTCGCTCAAGAGGGAAAAAAATATGAGGTAGTTATGGAATATACTTCTGCTACTCCTGTTTTTTAGAATAGCATTTGCGAGTTTTTAGTCGTTACGGTTATTATTTGAAATGTTCAAAGCAATAAAAGTTCTACTTCTTCATTTTTCTATAAACTACATTTTCACACGGACTCCTGAACCCTTTTTTCCCTTTAATTTTTGGTGGAAGAGTTATCCACTCGTGGGTAATGGCAGTTTTTAGCTCAATGTGGTTTCAAAAAATTTTTTAAATAAAATAGAACAAACTTGAGTCAGTAGGGTTTGAGATTTTTTCCCCAGTTATGAGATGCTTGTCATAATCAAAACACGTATCTAAGAGTATGAAAACTTATGAATTGCTTCACTATTTATGACATCACTTATGTATGTATTTACTAGTTTATTCATTTGCATTCCTTTATTTAAAAATTCGCTTATTTGTTCGTTCATTCACTTTATTCACCTTCATTTTCTTACTCATTTAGCGGAGGTTGGCCCAAAGCGGGTAGGCCTTCGTATGTCCCCGCATGATGTGTAAGCGGCGATTGCTACATATGTCGTGTTTACCCGAACACCCTCGAGTTTTAATTAGTCCCAGCGAAGCAGCAGTGAAGTGGCATGGCACGACCAGGCTTAAAATTAAAAAAAAAAAATGATACATTTCAAAATAAATAAATAAATAAAGAAGAGGTTTTTGAAATTGTGATTAGTCAAAGACCAGCTTATTTTTTTGATTGTCAATAATACTACGTTATTCTGACGCCATCCACCTATAAACTGCGATGGTCATTCTGTTGGTTCTTTTTTGAATTTCAGGTTATAATTATTGAAATAAAAAACTTGCTTTTGGGCCCAGTGGGTCGGGCAAAACGGGTATGCCGCTTTCTTTATATTTTTTGGCAAGTGTTCGGACTTAGATTTTCTATTTAAATATGATAATTACAACTTAAAATTGTTATTTTTATGATAGAAATTAGCTAGTCTATTGATTTAATCAATTATTTCTTTGTGTTTTATAATCATGCGTGCTGATTTAGATTTTCAACTTAAATTAGATAAGTACAACATTTTTTATAAGGGCATTTAGCTAATCAATTGATTTAATCATTTATCACTTTATATTTGACTGATAAATGCACCAAATCACACTTAGTTAAGCTTACTAGCTTTGGGCCCTTTGGTAGGGCAAAGAGGTTTTTTCTAGTGTTTGTACCAATTGATAATAAATAAATATTGGGTTTGAAATAATACAAAAATCACTTTTTGTTTTGAAGTTCAAGAGCCCTGCTAGGAAATAAAACAAAAATTGTTACGATAAAAAGTCAAAAACTACAGTTTTCGATCGTTCATCGTTAACCTACCCGATTAGGGCCACCCTCCTCTACCTCTTTTCTTATTCATTTCATATTTTATGCACTTCATTTATTTACTCTCATATACTAATGAATTAATTTATTTATTCGTATATTTTCCAACAATCTATTCATTTGTTCATTTATTATTTCAGTTGCTAATTCTTTTGATCAAAAATATTTTTAACAATCGAATAGAAAACCTTTCACTCGAAAAATATTTCATTTTTTACTTTGCCCCATGAAAAAAAAAAGATTTTTTGACTACGAATTTACTAAAAAAATAAAAAATGTTTCAATGAAGATTTTATCATAACATGCATTGTAATGTCTTTCTTTATAGACTGTAACTTACAAAACAAATTTTCAATTTGTTAATTTCGGAAAAGGTAAGTTATCTTAACTATTTCGCTTTGCCCCACATTCAACTAAAAACGGGGAGCATTCAAAGATGTGGAAATTTTATTTTGCTGCGTTAAAGATGCATTACTTATAATATTTATTTTGCTCCTCATTTCTTACGTTTCTTAAAGTTTCCCAAATAAGTATGTTAAATTGCAATTATTCATTAACTTTGTAGGAATATTCATTGGATAAGGTGTGTTTTTTTCGCTTATACCAACAAATGCAACTAATGAAGTTTAAAATAGTGGTTGAAATATACCTTGAGTTAATACTATAATCGTAATATTGGCGTGAACATTAAGTTTTGTCTAAGAATACAATACTTCGTTGGTTTTGAGCAAATAAATCCTTTACGTTTAGATATACCTTATGTTTAGTTACAGTGTACAACTTGTAAAATTTGGGGATATTTTGTTTTTCAGTACTTTATTTTATTATTTTAACTGTTTTCATTTTAGACTGCATAAAAATGATGCCGTTTAACCAATTGGTACCTTACGAAAAAGTGAACCAGCCCATATTGCCAAAGGTTTTTAAGTATAGAAATATTTGGAACTGATAAAAGCGAAGCCGAAACTGTGTACGTAAGGAATTTAGGATTTTATTTGATACAATATTTTTGACAGTGAAAATAAATTGAAAAATTCAAGTAATCGATTTGCAACATAATACTTAAAACTGTTAATAAAGATAGACATGTAACTTCGTGACCTTTTCGTGAAGAAGTTATGTCAGTGGGTATAAGGAACTGTTGGATATTATGTAAATCTGATGTTTATGATTACATGCTATTCGCTTTTCGTTTTGTCAGTTTTATAAAATTGTTTTCACCATGTATAAAAACCTTAATATGTATTAATAACGCAATAGACTCTAATTATTCGTACTTAAAGATTGACTTATGAACTTAATCGACATTTAAAAGCGGTGTTTATTCATTGACCTTTTTAAAGACCCATAAAGCTCGTAATTCAGTCAAAAAATATAATATTACTACATGTTTTTCTTTAAATTATGAAAATAAATAATAATTTTAATATTAATTTGAATAAGGAAAACATCTGTTTCTTAGCAATTTGTTATAAAATCAAGTAGTAGTCAATGAGACAGTTGATATTCTGATATTGCTTAAGTATAACAATTTTTTTAATAGTTGTTTTGGTCAGTGCACATCGTAAGTCAAGCTTCAAATTTATTATCTTTTCTGTCAGTGATTACACAGGGGAATATTTATTACAGGAATTACACAGAAAGAAAAGAAATGTTTTCTATTTGGTGCCCAGAGTTTAAGAACGGATTTTATATATATTTGGGGCTTTGAATCGAAATATGAAATTAAATTTCTCTAGCAGCTCTACTGTTTCAGATAACAGATGCTGTTTTACCCAATATATGCAGTTTTAACTCCATTTTGCACGCTTCTAAAGCAAGTATAGGCGTCTGAAACAAGGATTGCTTCCAGCAAATTTGCCGTATTGTCAGTCTGCTGTCCAGTTACGTTCAGGAAAATTCACTACATGGAGTAAACATCTGGCAATTTGAGTAACAACTCGTGAGTTCTTGCTCTGCATATATTCACTTTGCGTGATCTGTGAGGAGATGGATCTTTGAATATAATATCTTCAGGGCCCTATGAATATAGTGGGTATCCCTAAACAAACACTTTGGGTGGAGCCTTTTGCAGTCAATCCTTATAAACATAAGCATTAATGGAGAACCAGGGGTGGTGGTTTCAGGGGTGTTGGTTGAAGTGTTGAATAACTCATTCAAATTCTCGCATTTTCTTAAATAATAGACTACTACAATTTTTTCTTTTTGGGGCCCTTAAAAATTGGGGACCTATGGCCAACAGCTTAATTGGTCTGTGTGGTAATTGAGCTCTGATTATTTGTATAATACAATAGGAATAAAAATGAAATGTTTCGTTTTTTTTTTTTTTTTAATTTTTTTATTATTTATGGATGTAACTTAAAACCTTGTCACATATGTTTCAATGTTATGTCTTAAAATTTGAGCTCCTGTGTAAAAGCTAATCTTATATTTGAGCTCAGGTTACCAAATCCATACAAAATCAGTTCCAAATACCAGCCCACCAAAATGACTCTTCCCCTGTGTTACCTATCTGGTACATTTTGTTAGAGATGCTTTATTTGATCCAGTTTTGAAAGCAATATTTGATTCCAGTTTAACGTCCAATTAAATAGTTTCTGGGCAAAATTTAAAAAAAAAAAAAAACACTTGAAAGAATGTAGTTCTTTTGCTTCCCGTGATAAAAAGGGAAAAACAACTCTGAATTTGTGTTAAATGAAATCCATTCACAATTTTATAACGGTATTACACACTTTTTGGCTTTCAACGTAAATTATTCATTGAAAATTCCAAACGGAGTTTCCAATAAGGAATCTGATTTATATTTCACGCTTGTTGCTCCTATTAATGAGGAACGGAATAGAAAAAACTATAGCTTGTATAATATCTTTTCCCCAATACCTAGACGATAACAACAAAGTGGATGGAACTCCCTGAAGGCTTCTCTTCATCTTTCTACCGTCACCTGATTGGTTTATTCACTCTCCATGTTCTAATCTGCTTTTGCATGGATGATGGTACTTTACCCATACTACCAGAATGACTCAGCTTCCCTTGGAAGTAGTTCGTTCCAAGCCCTCCCTGAGCTTTTTGTGCTTTTTCTCTTCTAATTCTCTTAGTATTGATTTCGTCGGGTCTAGCTCTCAATCCAGCGTCTTCAGCACTCAAAAATGTCTCTATTTTGTATAATAAAATTTCCCCTTTGAACGTATTCGCTAATGAATCCATGAGAAAGTGCTGTGAGTGAAGCAAGAAGACATCGGAGGCGTCTGACAGCATTTTGAGTTACAAAATCACTTTATCTATGCCGGCTTTTACTTTCGTCTACGAAGAAACTGTAGAAAAAGCAATAATTTTTTGAACTTCAACGGATTATTGTTTCTTTTTTTTTCAATGAAACTCTAAACACATTTTTATCATATTTAAGAAGTACTTGAGTGTGATCACCTTTTATTGGAGGGCTATAACCAGGGACGCCCCGATGGGAGATCAAGGGTACTGTAATTTTTAAAAAATGTCCTTTTTCGGCAAATTTTGTCTAATGATTCGGCAAAATGTGGGAAATTGAGAATTCTCGCCCTCCCAAAAATTAAATTCGAGGCGCCTCAGGCTCTGACTAATAAAGTAATGCAATAAGTCGAGTGACATTAGGAAACTAATGGGCCCTAATGGAAACTGGTGCTAAATAGTTTAAGTGTCTATAGGTTCAATGAGTTGTGAAATCGATCGTGTCTCTAGTTTAACGTGACTGTTACGTTTCAGATAAAAAGCTAATGCATTGATTAAAACAAAACTGAACATACTGATCGATCCCAATAGAAATGGATGGCACTAATCCCTAAAGAGAGAATGTGATGTAACTGATCAGGTTTGACTGCTATATTTCCACAACTGGTGAGAACGAATCATGTGAAAATCTATAAGCATATAGATTCAGCTCGGAAACACTGCAGGTTAGACTCTAGATATAATCTGAAACGAGAAGGTGGCATTCTCTATAATTTTTAAATATTAAATTATTTATACTAGAAACTCTCAAATGCTCTTTTTTTATTTTGAGCTATTTTTTTTATCGGTGCTGACTTGGGCAATTTTTGTCCAGTTTACTAGATTTGCTTTATTTTTACTATTAGTAATGAAGTTATTTTGTAACTAATTTTGCTATTCCAAAGACTTAGAACTTTGTGGGAGACATAAAAGCACGTACATGGAATCTGATTGCAATATGCGATTAACTACGATGTTTCTCATGGTACATAATGTGCAATGATAGAATACGTGTTGTTGCTTATCGTCTAGAAAAGTTTTGACCTTTGTCAAATCAGCTCCTGCAGGTTGTTAACCTCTAAAAAGTCGATTACAATAAGTCGATTACTCATAATGTGCTCGGGTGAAGCTAGATGGTCACAACATTTTTACAAGTAAGGTGGATTTGTCTGCCCCGTTTAAAGATAAGACACTTATTACGGTCAGTAGTAGATCTAGATTGAGTAGCCGGAATGACGCGGTAACATTTGACTTCTAGCAGAGCAAAAGCAGGTGTTCCTGTGTACTATTCGTTAGCTGTTAGAATGCGTCAGACCAAATTAAGTCTGGATATTTCGTTTGAGTATATTGAATGCTTAAGTAATTCAATAAGTGAACAGCTCTGCGTGTGAAAAGCTCTACAAAAAAAAAAAAAAAAAAAAAAGACCAGAAGAAGTTATACCCGCACGTAAAGCAAAATCTTGAAATATTTATACTTTTTTCCCTTTGAAAATACAAGTGAGAGCAAAAAATAATAGAAAATTTTGTGATCTCTATTTTTCTAGTAAAAAAACACAAATATTCCGAGATTTAGCTTTGCGTAGCAATAATAATAGTTTCATTGCGAAATACTGAGGAGTGACATTAATGTAAATCCTACTGGCACTGTAAAATTTGAAATACAAAAACTCTGCCCAGTGTTAAAAATCGGAAATTTCTACGAATGCATTTTTTTTCAATGAATGTTGGATATAGAAAGAAGTAAAAAGGGACTTACTTTCTTTATTCTTTTCTACTCAGATATTACTAAGATTTGTATTGAGATATTTGGTTATTATTACTATTTAAGCTTTTCCATATTTATCCATTATTATTCCCATCCTCATATATATAATAGCGAATGATAGAGTAACGCTCCTGACGTCATCAACAATGAAACTCGCTCCACGGAAGGATACTTACGAGGCTGAACTGGATCCGGTATCCCAACTGTTTACTGGTAAGACTAATTTTAGGAGAATGAAGAAACAAAAAAGGGGTCAACAATGAACGCTACCTTCTGAAGTTTAGGGTTAATCCATTGGAATTAGGGTTGAAATTTCAACTATCAAAATATCATCAAACAGGAAACGGCCTCTTTCAAATGTAGAAGCAATATTTATCCGTCATAACTTGACGGGCGATTTTCTAGTATATATATATGTGTGTGTGTGTGTGTAATATTCATTGATCGAGTAACACTTCTGACGTCACCGACAATGAAACTCGCGCCACGGCATGATAATTTGATAATATAATTCAGTAATGTTTCACAAGCAGCGAAAGAATTTGCTGAACTGGATCCAGTAACTTAACTGTTTTACTGGTAAAACTGTGTCGTTTCAGGGGAATGAAGAAAAGAAAAAGTGGTCAACAATGAACGCTATCTACTGCAGTTTAGTGTTAATCCGCTGAAGTGAGGGTTAAAATTTCAACATCAAAATATCACCAAACAGGCAATTGCTTCGATCAAATGCTGAAGCAATTTTTCCCATCATATCGGAACGGACGACTTTCTAGTTGCTTCATAATTATGTTAAATATTGTCGTTATTGTTAATACTTATCAAAATAACATTGTTATAAGGCCTTTTTTTGTTTGGCAATCATCTGTTTTTGGTGATCTTTTTTTTTTTTTCACTATTTAAATTTCATTGCTAACATAAATTTAATTTTTTTTCTTAAATCTAACGCATAACTAATACTGACTTTGATAATAAAAGCTCTAATGAGCGATTTTCCTTACCATAACCTAAAAGCCTTTCCTCGCTGCCTTGTTAAAAGACAGGTTTTTATATTTATTATTTTTTTTCTTACCTTTATATTTCTTTCAAACTTATGTAATAACCGATGTTTGCTTTTAAAAAAGTCATCAGAAACGAAATGTATGCATCTATTCAGAGCAGTTTGTTTTTTGAACTCATTTAAATTATATTTTTATGTTTTTTGTGAACAAACTCGTGAAATGTCGGTTTTAATGAGCGACTTTAGGAACACATTCAATTCCAGCTCAAGGTAAAAAGTAAGCCGACAATCTCTACTCGAAACGTCTAACCTTTGACATTTCCATTTTAAGAAAATGTG
Source organism: Uloborus diversus (assembly GCF_026930045.1). Taxonomy (NCBI): domain Eukaryota; kingdom Metazoa; phylum Arthropoda; class Arachnida; order Araneae; family Uloboridae; genus Uloborus; species Uloborus diversus. The sequence continues at coordinate 23,318,984 of NC_072731.1, read as the reverse complement.
ATAAGTGATTCAAAAACTGAAAACTGTGTTAGTAAAAAAAGATTTTAATTAGTATAAGAATCGTGTATTCATTTCTCTATTTTAAATTGTTCTTTTAAATTGTATTGACAAAATTCCTTAATTTGCCTCCAAAATAGCGAAAAATGGAAAATTTATTTATAATTGGGTAGTTTCCAAAGTTTTAAAAGTATTTTTTTTCTGAAAAAGCATGCTTAAAAATAGAATTCGACCATTTTTTAAATAATTTGATAATGTTTACTATTTAAAAAAATATTTAAATCGGTGCGCAGACTTAATTTCCTTTTTTACGCTTCTACGCATGGCACTACAAATGATGAACGGCCATTCACTGTTGCCATTAACGCAGAGCTCAATATTTAATTCGCTTCCTTAATCGTATGTACTGGCAACGATATGGTTGATAGCAAGCGTAGAGCGCAATATTTAATTCGCTTCTGAATTATCATAATCTGGAAACGCGGTTGACAACAAGCGTAAACATTCAGGGCGCCAGTGGAGTAGCGCCAAAGTACATCATTTGTGACGTCATAAAGACCACGCCTTGTTTGAAAAATTGGACGTTTAAAAAAAAAAAATTAAATAACTGTTGGGAAAATGAAAGTATTTTCTGGGTCTATGTTTTTTTTTTGCTCATTCTATCAACTTTAGTGACTAAAAGCAGCACTTTTGACTGAAGAAAACAACCCCATTCTTTTACGTGCTTCCCTTACTTTTTGCTGTTGCAATGTTAGATCTCAAATGCCATCATAACTTGAACTTGAAAGTGCCATTTTCACTATTTTCCAAAATTTGTAGCTGGAGTGAAAGAACTCAAAATTCATGAAAGTACTAAAACTTTATTAACTTATTTTTTTAAAAATGAGTATTTAAAACTTATGTGCGTACATGAGTACACACAATTATTTTTCTTAACTTAATTTCGAATATTTAATAAGCGTTGGAAGAAGTAGTGCGGTATTCACATTTTTTTTCCCCGGATGGCAACAATATTAAAAGGGGAAAAAAAAGTTATTAATTATTTGGCGAGCTTGTCGATGTATACTAATTACATGTAAACATTTATTCTTTAAAAAAAAGCTTATGACGTGGCAATCACACCATTTATTGCATTAAACGACTAAAAATACAGCATTTCTGAGAAACATGGGATGCAATTATTCAAAGCATTTCAAAATGAAACAGAGGGGCACGGAAAAACCAGAATGTAATGTATCGACATCAAAACGTAGTTTAAATATTGTAAGGTATAAATCGCTTAAATATAAGAATTGAAACCAACATCGATCACTACTTATTTGTAAATACGACTGAGATAATACTCAGTAAATACGAGACTAAATACGTTTTGTCTCGATGGGTTTTCGATTATGTTAATGTTTGGCGCTTCTTGAAATTTCACTCAAATGTTATTTTATTTAAAACTAGCGGTACCCGCACAGCTTTGCCCGTAGTAGAAAATTAAAAAGTCATTTGGTTCGCCTGGATATTTACAAATAATCGATGATGAATTTCTCGCCAATTTGCTATGTTAGTTTGCTTACCCACGTTATGGTAATTTGCTCGTCCACGTTATGGTAAATTACTCGTACATTTTATGATAATTTGCTCGGTAAAATGTTCTTAAAATTGGAACAGAAAAAGAACAAAATTGAATTTTTGAAAAATCGCTTCAAGATTACCACTCCTATACTACAAACTGTGCCAAATTTCATGAAAATTGGCCGAACGGTCTAGGCGCTACGCGCGTAACAGACATCCAGACATACAGAGACACAGACATACAGACACAGACATACAGACAGAGATACAGATATCCAGAGACACTGACTTTCAGCTTTATTATTAGTAAAGATGATTAGCGGTACCCACAAGGATTTGCCAGCAGTAGAAAATTAAAAGGTCGTTTGGTTCGCTTGTATATTTACAGTTAACGTCTACTATGCGTTACATATTTTTTTTTTCAAGGTATCTCCATATTTTCTGGCATATTTAAAGACTTAGCATGAAACTTAATAGAAACCAGCCTTAGAAACATTTTTAAAGAGGAAAGAAGTTTTTCTTCTTTTCGGTAAGCACAAAATAAGACATTTTTCAAAATTAAACATTATAGAAAAAACATTGTAATAGCACTTCTTTAATAATTTACAGAAAATATTTTCGTAAAAACTAAGAAAATAAAAGCACAGACGACTTTTTCTTAACAATGGGGTCGTTTTCAAAATTTTGAAAGTATTTTTTCTAAAAGAGCTTGCTTAAAAACATAGGATCTGACCATTTTTTAAATAATTTGTTTAAGTTTAATATTTAAAAAAAATTACTGAAATCTGTGCGCTTTCATTGTTTACGCTTATGTCGTGTGACATCACAAATGATGAAATGCCATTCTGTGCTTCCAATATAACAGAGTAAAATATTTAATTCACATCTTTACTCACGTGTATTGCCAACGATATGGTTGATAGCAAGCGTAGAGCGCATTTGATTCGCTTGTTGATTATCATAACGTGGAACCGTGGTAGAAAGATGCGCCAAAATGCGTCATTTCTGACGTCATAAAGATCACGCCTTATTTTCAAAATCGGACATTTTTAAATTATTATTAAAAAATAACTGTTGGGGAAAATAAAAGTATTTTCTGGGTCCATGTTTTTTTTTTTTTTTTTTACTCATTGTATCAATTTCAGTGACTAAAAGTAGTACTTTTGACTAAAGAAAACACCCCTATTAAAATATTTTAATTTAAATTCTTTTAAATAAAAGAAAAGAACTTGAATCACGAAAATAAGTGCGTTTTGAAAAATGTGCACACAAAATATTTTTAAAAAAGTAATGAACTACAAAAATATGTTTAAAACGTAACCATGGTAAGATACAAAATTTCATTTCTGTTGCGAAAATAAATTCCATTTATCTTCACTTTTTGATTTTATTCTCCAGCTTAATCATTTAGAATTGTTTGGTTTGCTTAAGTTATGCCTTGGATTTGGTTTTCTTAAAAATATTCTTACAGCTCTTCTAATGCTCGTAGAAACGTCGTACAAACTTCATCTCATTCAGAAACTTTCAAGCTAACGAATGATCTAAAACTCAAACTGTGAACGAAATATTTCTCCCAATACTATCAAATTTATATCAAAAATGATTTTATAATTGGAATAAAAAGAGAACAAAATTGAATTTTTGAAAAATCGCTTTGAAATGCACACCCTTATGCTGCAAACTAATTTTGTGCCAAATTTCATGAAAACGGTCCGAACGGTATAGGCGCTATGTGCATCACAAACATATAGCAGGGCCGCTACTGTCGACTAAAAAAGTGACTATTGTGACTATTTTGAAGAGTTACAGACTATGACGATTATTTTAGCCTAAATTAAGACAAAAACGACTATTTTGTGAAAAAAAAAACTGCTGCTATTTCATCATAAGAGCAACCAAAATGACCCGGCATCCGGACAGGTATCCAGACTTTCAAGTTTTATTATTAGTAAAGAAGAAATGACACTAAAAGTACATATATGCTGCGTGGGTTCAGCTATTTTTTTTTTTCTTTCAGCATTATTTTTAAGTAACTGAAATGTTTATTGTAAATCATGAAGGTATAATATGTATGAGGTCTTCCTTTATTATTTCGGCTAAAAGAAAAGAAATCAGAAATGTCGATATTGGGCTGTTTTTACTAGCAAAGTATATAACAATCCATATTATTACTTACTCAAATTGCATGCTCTGAAACATTTCACTGTAAAAGTCAAAATCCTTAACGATTATTTAAAATAAGAAAAGGAAATTCGATACCGTTAATTGCAGAGTACAAATACGCCCACGTCGGATTTTATGTTACATATTATCTTCAGTTTCAAAGTTATTTGAAAACAATCAGTAATTTTGTTTTCGAAAGTTTTGCATCAAATATAATGAATGCTGACATAATTTCTTCATTATGCACAAAAATGTTCAAAGAAAAATATTTGTCTGTTTTTATTCTTTCTTTTTTTTTCTTTCTCAAAAGTGTAGTTCACCATGAATTTAGTTCGAAAGTAATGAAGAAAAATAATCGCAAAAAGAAGAAATCTATTAGCAAGAACCAAAATTTAATTTCTCGGAAAAGAACTTTTGCTGACAATCACCGGGATACAACTCACTTTGTGAAACAAATTCGATTTCTAATTTCTGGATGGGAAATACAAGTTCTGACGAAAATGAAAATTGGTTGCGAGTACTTCAAAAGAACTGCGGCTGCAGTTATTACTTGATTCCGCGAAGAATATTTTTTCTGCTTCCTGAATTTTAAATCACTTTAATAAAAGTTTTGCGGTGGCTGTTGAAATTATGTCAGTTTTGCATTTTCTTAATTTAGCAGTTAGAAAACGTAACATTTTTTCTTTCTTTTCCCTGTTGGTTGGATATTTTGCATAAAATAAATTAAAACGCCTTTTGACCATTGTAATATAGAATTTCAATATCCCGATATTGGAGCTAAAATATTCACGGTAGCTATATGGAATAGACGTATTGAAATCCATTTCCAGGTTTTATTATCGGTGACATCTATACAGCTTTTGACGATGCATATGATAAGATAAATAGATGCGTAAATTATTGTTACTTATAAATGTCCCCATATCGCTTAATTGGAAGAAGACTGTTACAAAACGCAGAAATGAAATTTTACAGAAGTGTTTGAAGTTGAACTTTTCAGGCAATTTGCATTGAGAAATGTGAGTTTGATGTACTTACTCTTCAGTGGTTAATATTCGAAAAAAAATCTGCCATTTTTTTACAAAGAAAATGACGTCCTTTGAAGGCATTTAAGTGAAAAAAAAAATAATAAAAATTTCGTATTGTCGTAAAAATGTCTTGCTCATATACATAATATAAGACATATCAGATAGCTGGACATTGATGTAATCTAGTTTGAATGATTCGAGTTTTTAAAGGAGAGAAAAACGCTTCAAAAGCTGAAAATCCATAGGAAAAATCATTGGTTTCTTTCCCACCCTCTGTGGTCTAATTATTTTATGAGAAAATGAAAACTTTTCGTTAGATCTTCACCTTTTTTTTTGACTATTTATCGTTAATAAATAAACTTTGATTCGTTTTCAAAACGTAAAAAACAAAAAACAGAACGAAAGGGCTTTTTTCTTTCATCGTAATTTTGAGTTCTTAACCAACTTAAATACCCGAGTCCCACGTGAATTCGTGAATTTAAAGGCCTTGAGGTTCACGATATGATAATTTTTGTTTATAGAATTATTAAATGGCGACGTAATTAACATACATGTCAATTTCTATGGAAATTGGTTTTGTCAATTTTCATGGTTACGACTTAGTGTAAGTGGATGGGGCATATGTACCTATATGGTCATATAGAGATGCAAAGCCATAAACTTTTTTTTATCAAAATTTCATTAGTTTACTTATAAATGTAGAAATATTAGGATGATTAAGGACGTTACTTATTTATTATATTCAATTTAAAAGTAATCTCTAATAAAAGTAGAGGAAGGGCAGTATGAATACAGAAGAGACATTTGCGATGCTTTTTAAACAAAATTGGAGTCTAAATCGTTATCGTTAAATCATTATCATTAAAATTCTTTAACGATAATGGGGTTGTTTCCTTCAGTCAAAAGTACTACTTTTAGTCACTGAAATTGATAGAGTAAGCAAAAAAAAAAAAAAAAAAAACATGGACCCAGAAAAAACTTTTATTTTCCCCAACATTTTTTATTTATTTATTTATTTATTTTAATGTCTAATTTTAAAAACAAGGCGTGGTCTTGATGACATCACAAATGATGCACTTTGCCGCATCTTTCTACGCGTTTCCATGTTATGATAATGAAGAAGCGAATGAAATATTGCACTCTACGCATGCCAGAAACTGTATCGTTGTCAATACACGTGAGTAAAGATGCGAATTAAATATTTTGCTCTGTGAATGGCAACACTAAATGGCATTTCATCATTTGTGATGTCATCAGCAGAAGCGTAAATAGTGAAAGCGCAAATATTTAAGTAATTTTTTAAGAATATTAAACTCAAACAAATTATTTAAAAAAATGGTCAGATTATGTGTTTTTAAGTATGCTCATTCCGAAAAAAATACTTTTAAAATTTTGGAAACGACCCCATTATTTATTTATACATTAGTTTTTTTGCTAGCGTTATATTTCTGATAACTGAATTACATGAGAAAAGTAAAATTTATTTGTGTTTAACAATTGAAAAATATTTTTGAAGTCATGTGGGACGTATACCTCCTGCGGTTCTTAAAAGGTTACCAGAGAATTTGTGAGTGAAGATTTTTTTTTCCTTCGCTTAGAGTTTTATTCGATTTAACACATGCAAGACGACTCGAACATTATCAGAGTTTTAGAAGGCAATTACTTTTATTAAAGTCTCCAAGTATTTTGAACCGTTTACTCAAATTTCATAATCATGACACCAAAATGTTTGTCAAAAGTGAGATTTTCCAATTTTCTTGCACAATTGTGTTGTTTTAACATATTTTCGTAAAGCTAATTACTTCTTAAGTTGATATCAAGGTTTTATCGAGAAACTTCTATTTTCCTTTTTTAAAAGCATGATTTCATGTAGAAATGTTTTGTAGGTTTAGTAGTCTTTTGTGCAGTAGTCATTATATGTGTAGCTTTTTATAGATCAGCCTAACAAGGGAACGGACTTGCTTTTCCGGGAAAAAAAAATAAATATGTTTCTTATTAATATTGAGGGCGCCGAATCCTGTGGTGGGGGTGAGGTCTGATTTTTCGAAATTTTTTCCCGTTTTCAAGATGCACGCAATTAAAATATTACGCATACTGTTTGATCACGGATTGTATGTAATTCAGCAATTTGCCAAGTAAAGACGATTCCATTTGAATGAATCTAGCAGGGGAGAAGGTAAAGTAACGATGGGATTTTTTATACACGCGTTTTATAATATCAAACGTGCCTTATTCATTTATTGCATTCTCAAATATAAAATATGGGAAACAAAAATAGTTACCATGGAAACAATAAAAAATAAATAAAATGTTTTCATTTCGTTCAGGAACGTAAAAGCAAAATGGTAAGCTCAAAACTTCGTTGTGAATAAATAAATAAATTAATTTTTGCCGTAAGAATATGGATCAAATATACTTTAGATTTAAAATATGCTGCTGTGAGCAAATTTTCATTTTTACAAAAGTAAGGCTAAATAATAAAGAAGCAAAAGTGCGCATCTAAAACAAACCAACTACCAGCCCTATAAACTGATGGATGCGTCCATTTCCGCCTATAAACCAGATATTAGCCTTTCCATGTAATAGACGGTCAGACAGTATTACTGTTTGACCACGGATTGTATGGAATTGGCAAACATCCATTAAGGCGATTCCATCTAAACGAAAGGGAAAAAAAAAATTTTTGCGCGTATTCCGCTCATTTGGATGAGACTCTGCTTATTTAGACGCTAACATACATCTGCAAAATCTGGCATCCCTGAAAACTAATAGATGCTTCCATTTCCGCGTGTAAACCGGATGTTTGCCTTTCCATACAATCTGTGGTTAGACAGTAGTACATTTCAGTGGCGTATGTCTCGGCCACCGCGAATGACGAAACACATCTTCACAGAAGCAGTTTGTTTATACTGCTGTGGACAAGTAAACGGTATTATCTTCTGAAGTAAGTCTTCGAGATATTTGAAGAAACGCGTTTTGAATTCAATACGAACTCTAGGGAATTGTTAGAATTTGACAGGTTTTTTTCCAGCAGGAACCAAATAAGCAATCTTGTACAATAAATGATGCGCCCAATAGATGACAAAATTGGAAAAAATTAAAAATTTTCTTTAACTGACCTTTACCTACCCACGATTCAGTGTCGATTTGTTAACTATGCAACGCTTATGAGACTTTCCGGTAGTCCCCCCCCCCCATTGGTCATTCTTTTAAACTAGAAAATCGCCCGTCAAGATATGACGGGTGAAAATGCTTCTAATTTTAAACGAAGCCATTCCCTGTTTGGCGATAGTTTGATACTTGAGATTTTAACCCTAACTTCAGTGGATTAACCCTAAACTCCAGTAGATAACGTTCATTGTTGACCACTTTTTCGTTTCTTCATTCTCCTTAAATGACAGTGTACCAGTAAAACAGTTGAGTTAAAGCATCCAGTTCAGTCTAGTCAAAATAAAGGTATAACTTTGATGTACCTCCCCCCCCCCACAAAAAAAAAAAAAAAATACGCGCCAAATCTGGCACTCCCTACGGACTTTTTAGGGTTGCTGTTTCTTATTTTGGTGTTGCCAATTTAGGTTTTTTCAGCTTTTAGGTATTTGCTGTTGCCAAATTTAGTATATTCTTGTATTTTGTACCATTTTTTGAGTTTTTTTTTTTTTTTTTTTTTTGAAAGTTTTGAGGCAACAATTTTTGGATTTCATATATGTTTTAGCGCCATTTCTTTATGAAGTGATCAAGCAGATTTCTGACTTGCTGTATTTTGCCGCAAATCTGGTTGTATTTTCCAATTATATATTTTTTTAATTAATTATTTTTATCTTTTAGCTTTCAATATGCCTATTGTACATAGTGTTGTTGAAAACCAGGTATTTTGCGCCAACGCCAAAAACAGGTATTTTGCTTGGCGATAAAAAAAAAAGGTGCCAAATTTCCGGTTTGGGAGGGTATATCAAAGTAGTTCCAAAATAAAGCCTTTCCCTGCATGTTAAACATTACCAAAACACATTATCAAATTATCATGCCGTGGTGCGAGTTTCATTAATGATCACGTCAGGAGCATTACTCGATCATTGGCTATTATATATATATATATATAAGGACAAGGTATTAGTTTTTCGATTCTCGTAGCAAATTCGATGTCCATGAATAAAGTAGGCCCAATTTAGTTGAGATATTTAAAAGGTGGATGAAACATTTCCGCATCTTGTCCAATACATCGAAACCTATGAAATTGAAATGTACAATAATAACACAATCTTTCCGTCGCGTATGTTTCAAAAACGGAAAAACTGCGAAAAATTAGACCCCGACTACCGGATTGTTTTCACTAAAAACAAGTCCGTGTTATAACCTTGTAAGTAGTACTTTTCAGTAGTCCCATGTTCCTGACTAAGTAAACAAATATCACGCAATTAAGCTGTCAAAATTTAAGGTTTTTTTTTTTTTAAATTTTTCAAAAATATTTCTTCTTTATAGTTCATCACATTTTACGAACGTCCAATGAGAATAAAATAATATAAACATAAAAAATAGGATCATTTTATCTGTATCCTACCTTTGCATTTCACAAAAATAAAAATACATATAAAGTATTTGAAAAATAATAACGTAAAACTTTATGCAAAACGACGAGAATATTTTACATATGTAAAAATTAGTATTGATTTCAACTTTTAATTGTTTATTGTTTTTTTTTTGTTTTTTTATTCATTTATTGATTAAAATGTCAAACTAATTTTTGATTTTTTCGTTAAGAACTTGAATTCAAAAGGCACATCACACATTTCTAGCTTTTGAAGTGATATTGATAGAAATATTTCTAGCATTTTGACACATAAAATTTTCAGAATATTACTTTTGAGTTTATATAGAGAGTCTTTTATTGTATTTTGAAATAATTGCCAATAAAAATATTAATACATAATTATCCTTAAGCTGTTATTGATGATTAAACAGCTTATTTAATCCTGTAATTTTACAAAAATAGTTTAAAAGAGATCGTCATTCCACGAAAATTAGAAAAGAAACTCCTTGTAAAGACGCTATCCTTTAACGTGACACTTGAATGAACTAAACGAATTGAAATTATACGTACTTGAGCTCAAAAATTTACAAGGAAGAAAAATGTATAATTACTTGCTTTGTAATTAATGTAGCATCAAATCAATATTCTCTTTACGGGAGGAACAAAAAAAAGAAATCCATTTCGTAACTATTCAACAATTTATTCGGAGCACATAAGATTAATGCAAACATCGTTTTGTACAACTATTTTTGTAAAATTATTAAATTAATACTTACGAAATCAGTCACACATTATGCACATGTTTACTTCAATCCTATTACATATACTAGTACATTAAACATGTTTTACATTTTTAAGAATGATAAATTTTGCTTAAAAATCTTTATTGAAATTCAATAACGAAAATTACCATTGAAGTTGAATTCTTTTACTGTTGTTCCATTCCACGATAAAACGAATGATTAGTTCTTTTTGTTATTTGCCCTTTTTTTAAGATAGAGCGAATGATTTGTTCATTTGCAAGTTAAATGTTCCAAGGAAGAAAAATTTGCCGATGTACTTTCAAACCAGCTGATTCCGAATCTGGAAGACTGTTTTCAAACAATAATGGAAAAATAAACCTGATGTTGGAAGTGTTTTTTCTTTTATTATTACATTTTTCGTTCTCAATTGCCTGCAGATAATCTACTTAATCCTGTTTGTTCGACAACATAATTTTCGATTCCATCAACCAACGCTCTTTTTAAATGAACCGGTGTTTATTAGTAAATTTAATGATGATCTGATTCTGATGCCATTTTAGAACGCCATACCAGATAGCCTTAACTGTTTTTTTTTTCTATTTACTTCAAAAATTATCATTCTTTATCTGGGGCAAATCGTTCGCTTCGGATATTCATTAAGTTATATGGGTGGAAAAAAGCTTTTAACAGGGTTATTAAAATTCCATTTTCTCATTATGAAACTATGCCATTAAATTATTAAACATGCTTTTTCTAAAACTATTGGCAGTTATCCAGATTTTTTTCTTTGCACTTAAAATCTTGCATAAATTTATTTTCTGAAGATGAAGTAATTGTTGAATACACCAATGTAGCTTCCGAAATATATTTTCAAAACTTAACTTTGTACCTATAATTAAATGTATCGCTTTTGAGAATAGAGAAATATTTGCACTAACTCCACAAAGTTGAGAAAAACTAAAATCTCAACAGTAACATGTTCTTCATTATTATTTTTTTTCTCATTTAGTTGCTAATTGTTGGGTAGTGAAATATCCTTCCGTGGGCAGGTAAACTGCAGTATGTAAAAAAAAATGAGCTTTCGAGATACTTGAACTTCTTGCAATAAAAATGCTTGCTTTTTTCCTTTTTGCTACTTAAAGCTTCTGAAAACGAAAAACAGAAAGAAAGATTAGAGAAATGTTACAACTTGTTTGTTACAAACTAGAGATCCTGAAAGAAGAGCATAAATGTAGTAGAGTATTATAAATGAGTTTCTTTATTATTGTTACCCAGTATACCATTAGAATCATAAATAAACAGCAAGATCATTTTTCAAAACTGAAAGAGGTATTGAAAATACTTTATAAACTATAAAAAAAGCGTAACAAATCAGAAATAATATTTCCAGAAGTTGTTTTATAAATTTATCTTCTGTCTGCGTATCGCATTTTTTTCACCTTGCAACGTTATACTTTAAATATGGTGGAAAAAATAAACACCCAATCTTTAGCCCATGAAAATCACGATTTTCATATCAGGCAATCACAGTTGCAGTTAGATAACATCAGTCTACCGAAAGGCTGCGGCCACCAATCATATTATCGACAAGAACTTTGATTTTTATTGTTTGTTTTTCATTTTCCTGGCTGATTTTCGGGTTACTTCATACTTGTCCGTGCTCGAGCCTTAAAAATAAAAACAAAATCCATTCTCTGCGTGAGGCGTTCATTAAAAAACAAATGCAATAAATTTTTGGTGCTACAAAGTAATTACTGGGTCAACTTAGAGTGCGTTCGCAGACCTGCATGCTAATTCCAACGCTCAACAAAAGGTTTTGTTAGTACCACCGCGGAAAGATGAATATTTATACGCAGCACGGCTGACATGTTTTTAATTAGTGTACATTCCAGGGTTACTCTTTTGGCCATTTTTGTTTGCCGGTCTTTTGTATATTTTGTTTTCTTTCTGGTCGTGCTTTTGTGGCAGCTTCTTGTTTTCGACGGGTAGTCAAATGCAAACGTCCCTTTTATCGAACTTTGAAAAGTCTCTTTTAAACTTAATTGTTTTCTTTCAGTTTGTTTCATCCCATGGTACATTTAAAACGCTTTTTAGAAAAAAAATGATTACGTATTTTTTAATTATTTATTGCTTTTTTATAACTTCTGGAATTTTACCTATTCCAAAGAGCGGATTTAACACTTTGCTAACAAGTTAATTAAATTCGACAATTCATCAGAATTTGTTAAAATATTACTATTTTTAAAGAAATATATTTCTTAGAATTTTTAAAATACAATATTTTGTTCTTGATGCTTATAACATATTTAACACTGGAGAGACTACTTAAAATTAATTTTGCTATGATAAGTTGTCCTAGCATGTTTTTTTTTTTTTTTTTTTTTTTTTGGGGGGGGGGGGGGGGTCAGTCATAATTTTTATTGGTGTTATTTGTTTATAATTATATTCATTTAGTTACTTTGCTAAAAATCGTTTTCATTTCAGGTAAAGGAACAATTTATATTTTATCATTTATATATATGACGATGTCTACGATTTTCATAGAAAAAAATAGAAGGTAAGGCAAAACCGCTCTTGAAATCCCGAATTTTAACTCTTGCTTTGGAAATCCTTGAACCCTAACGAAGATAAACTGAACAAGAAAAATTTTCTTGAAATGTGTTTCCCTTTCAAGTTCTCTGCAGAAAAAAATTTAAACAATTCCTTAAAATGTTTTAATCTTTTTTTTGTTTTACATCACACATAGTTACTTAGCACTACTAGTAGTTTTTGTCCAACGGATTGCAAATTAGAGAACGGGATAATCTGCGTATACTGTAAAAACAGTGTTTTAACTTTCGCGATTTTTACAAGCCCCTCGTCATTGTGAAAATTATCAACTTTTTGTATTTTCATCTCGCAAAGTCGCTGATATTTTTATTTTCGAGAAAATTACGTCTCGCCGAAATAAGTGCTTTTACAATAAGTTAAGGATATTTGTGATTGAGGCATTTTGATTGTGATTAAAACAGAGAATGCATTACGTTTTTTAACTGCAGTCAACGAAACTCAAGTCAAGTCCGTAAAGAACTTTAAATAATTGTTTCCAATTTATTACAAAAATATTACTTTTGCATTAAAATATTTCGAGTTGCAGATTGACGACTAAATACTATCTTCTTTTTGACCATTGAGTCCTTTATAAGTTCATCTAAGTCCAAATTGTGCTTTGTGCAGTGAAATAAGTTTTATTTAAATAAATAATGTATGTAGGCAGTTGTCAAGTGGAAGCGCCATCCTAAATTACAACCAACAATGAATTTTCTTTTTTTCTTGAACTGCAGTAGACCCTCGTTTTACGCGAGGGTTACGTTCCACGGAAATGCCACGTAATCGAAACCGCTTAAATTGAGACCTAACGCTAGTGTTAAAGTAGTTGTTTTGTTCTATATATAACAAAATACTTCATTCTAGTGATGACTGATTATATCATAAGTTTAATGTGTACTAATATTGATTTTTATGCACAACATGCGTAAAGAAAACATTAATTAATTTCGTGTTCTGGTTTATAAAGAGGAGCTGGCTATGATAGTCTTTTGGCAGTCATTAAGAATTTTTCTCTGTAATTCTTTGCAGAGCATTAACGCATCCATGATCACTTGCGTCAATTCCATATATATAATAGAATCTTCCTCCACTAACAAATAAGAAATATCATTTCTATTGTCTAGGAATGGGTCAACATTTTCAATGTGAACGTTTTTGGTTGTGCATCACCGACGTGGATATCCTCGTTAGTTTTGGCCTCCTTTGTCACTAAAAGCTTTTCTTCCAGTGAGTTCTGAACTGTGTAGTTTAATAACTTTACTTCTGGAAAGAACTCTGGAACCAATCGCATAAAATGTCTTCAGTGGACCAAGTTCGATTATTAGCATGCCAAAATGCTGTTGATTACGCGTAATCTGCAATCTTTAGGAGTTTGGATTTTGAAATAGGAGAAAATGTTATGTTTGCATTGCCGTATCCGCGTAAATCTGAAACTCATCCGCGTAAAACAAAATAAATGTGTCAAATCTTAAACCGCGTTACTTCAAACATGAGGTTTTATGTTTTACATTAAACTTCATTTCAAATACTAAACAAATCAGTTGCCCTAAAATTGCCGTAATGCCAAAAAAAAAGAGGAACTTTTCAGTCTTTTGAAGCCCGTAGGAGACAGCAAATCATTTCAATATACATGACCTCTTTATTGAGCAATCATGATTGCTTATTGTTCTCATTTGACCGTTTTTGAGGTCCGTGCCTTTTTCAGCTTATACCAGAAGTTTCTGCAGTACCACGGCACCACCGTCCACTGTCCTCTGTAGCCGGCGCGGCTGCTCCGGTCCTGAGCAATCCACTTTTCCTGGTCGGAGGCGTCCATGTCCTACGCACACGCACGCTCACACACTCACACACATACACACACACGACTTCCCACACATACACTCACACACACCTACTTGCATACACACAGGTATACGCACACACACAAGCCTGCACACTTACACACAACTATGCACACGTAACCGCCCAGGAGGAGAGGCAGGCTTGGGGGGGGACAGGAGCCGTTTCTAGAAACAATAACTCCAATGAGTAGGGTCCTGTCTCAGTTCATGATTGCGAAAAACATAATTTGAATTCAAAATTTCAGAATTCAAATTAATTTTTTCTTTTTTTTTTTCCTCTGTCTTTTTTGAAAATGACAAGTGGAACTAATTTGAATGAGCCAAAAAATTACCAAGCATGTCAGACTTGAAGTGTTAGCAGACAAATTAAAATTCAGAGTTGTCTTAAAAGTTTATGAATTAGAATTATTTTTCTGCAACTGCCTTCACCGAAAATGACAAATGACTTCTTCGACATAAATTTACCATAATCATCTTTATTGAAAACAAGACTCAATGTGTGTATTCTTATATTTTACGAATGTATGAACGCTTAAAGAAAATTGTATTCCTTTTTATGTGATATAGTTATTCAGTAATGGAGTAAGATATTTTTTAAGTTGTATGAGTGTAAGCGTTAAAAATTCAAAATTAAGAAATGAAATAATTGCGCGGCATTTTGCTATGGAACTGTACTTTCTTGAATTTTGTTTTAGTTTACAGAGTTTGTATACCTTTGCCAGTGACTGAAAGATGTCATTGCACACATTTTCCAAAGCAAAAATCTCTATTTCTCTTCTTTTTCAACTGTCTTTCATCCAAAGTGAAACTAAAGCGAAATTTATCACATAAAAAGCCTTCTAAAAACAGACAGTTAAGGGTCCTACTAAAATCTATCAGGAGGTTGCATATACGTCATTACTCTTAAAAATGCGACTGATTTCCGTTACGTGGTGCCCTATAAGTAATTGTCCTTTTCGTTGTGATTGAGGCAAATGTACTCAATTTTCTTAAGTTTTTATTCGGGATTCGCATGCAGTGTCTTTAAACGTGATTGATACTCACAATAGAAATTTATATTTTTAAATAATTTTTGTTTGACATAATTCTCAACCATATGGATAGGAATTTATTGGAAAACATATGTGTTGATGAAACGGAGTTGTATTTTAATCTTTACTAATACTTAAAACTTACTTATACTTAAAACTTATTTATACTTAAAACTGAAAATCTGGATATCTGTTACGTGCATAGCGTATAGACCCTCGGCCGATTTTCATGAAATTTGGTGCAGAATTAGTTCGTTGCATAGGGGTGAGCAGCTCGAAGCAATTTTTTGAAAATTCGATTTTGTTCTTTTTCTATAATAATTTTAACCCCATTTTACCGAACGAATTACCATGACATGGGCAAGTAAATTACCATAACATGGACGAGCTAATTACCACAACTTGGACTAGCAAATTAACATAGCACAGTGGCGAGAAATTCATCATCCATTATTCATAAATATACAAGCGAACCATATGACCATTTAACTTTCTACTACGGGCAAAGCCGTACAGGTACCGCGCTAGTCAACTAATAAAACTGAAATTTACTTGCTTCCATGTAGTTGTCTCCATTGAAATAATTAGTGTTCTGCCTTTCCTTTTCCAAATGAATCGCGCCATAGAAAAAGTTATTTGAGTTTAAATTTCATATTACATTGTTTTGAAATATATATATATATATATATATATATATACATATAAACTTTAGACTTTTTCTATTAAATTGCTGCTTGTAGTTTTCCTTTTTCTCATCACTATTTTTCTTAAAAATCGCTTAAAACTTGTTATTTGGCTTGTATATATATATATATATATATATATATATATATATATATATATATATATATATATAAAAGCTCACTGTCCTCAACACCCAATTTTTTTTTCTTTTTTTTAATATTTTTTAATTTTTTTCCTCTTCTGATTTCTTCATTTTAAAAAATAACTAATACTGAATGAATAAATTTTAAAAGTAAGTCTGATTTTATCACTGTGTATGTAATATTAAGTACGCTAATTCTGTAGTAGTTGTTTCACTTAACAAACATAGCTACTCTAATGCATAAGCAATAAAATTAGATGCATATCAATAGAAATAAAGTTTCGGGAGAAAAACTTTAGAAAGTTCATTTTTTTTTTTCAAAATTTTATTGGTATTTTTGTGGATGTCAGGTTTTTTTTTTTTTTCTTCTTCTTTTTGGATGAAACTCCAAGATTTTTCCGAATAGAACTCCAAATGTTCTCCAATCTTCCTCCTTTAAAAATAAGCTGCTTTACCAACCATGAATGATAACTAGTTTCCCACCAACTAAACTCAGATTTTTTTCCCTCCTAATTGGTCCCAATCTTCTGAATGAAACCAATATATCTTTAAAAATTTTATGACACTGTTACGAAGTACCAAATTATGTTTTAACGATACAAGATTATTATATAAATCTATAATCCGATAACGCATGAATATATCGCAGATTGTCGACGGGCTGACCTCGTGCATCACGAGGGTTGAGCATACCTGCTATTTTGCCTGAAAGAGGAGACACCGCACCCCTGAAAACGCCCATTCATCCGAAATTCGACTTAACTACATAGGTCAGAGACCAGACACAAGTTGGATTTATTTCTTGGGCTCGTTTCTCAAGATTGGTTTAGATTGCTAAACATGATAAATGAATAAATTATTGCTTTTAGATTTCCCCCTTTGAAATAAGAACTTAATTACGTAAAGGAAGCCGTTCTCTACGCAGTTTCTCTTAAATGTTGTTGCTTGGTATCTCAGGGATCTCCATGAGGATCAATCAATAGTTCTGAAAAACTTAAACATATGATTTGAGTAAAGCTTTTTATCAAGATTTTTTAATGAAATGTAGTGAACATGTAAAAATTAACTGTGAACTAAAAACCTATAAATTGTCATTGTACGATCTTTGACTGTGTCTAAATAAGAGTACAGGTTTTTTGAATGAAGTTGCTGAAAATTTTAAAATGAACTGTGGATTAAAAGCCCATTAATTACTATTGAACGATCAGTAAAAGAGTACATTTTTTGTTTTCAATGAAATGTGGTGAAACTCTAAAATTGAGCTGTGAATTAAAAACCTATTTATTGTCTTTAATAAATTACCGCCCATTAGCCAGGGCTAAAGCAGAAATACATGAAATACACCGCCAGCTCAGTCATTTCCAGCCGAGGACTGCAGTTTCGTGCGGTGTATTTCATCTATATTTTGTCATTGTATGATCTTTGACTGTGTCAGTATAGTAGTACAAAAACATAATTTAAAACAATGTCGTTATTGGAATTCTGAAGCAGATTAACAATCAATATTCTCGAATTGTCGTAAAAATGTTTTTTTTTTATGAAAACGTCGACCTCACTCTAATTAAATATCTTTTCCCGTTGTGTTTAATTGTAACAAGTGATCATTTATTTGTTTTTTTAAACCTTAAATCGTTAAATTATACCTGCACCAACATTTAAGCATCATAAAGTCTAGAGCATGTAAGTATGACGTCATGGGGATCTGTGCTACTGAACCTCCGTAAAATGTCTTCTGCAAGAACACATTTCCGATCCTGCATTGGTACGTGATTTCAAATCGTCTTAGTGTAACCCACACCTCATAACAGTTTGTCACATGTTTAAGAATATTTCTGTGCACAATGCACTAACAAGAGTGATTAAAGAATAACATGTAAACTTGAGAATATCACGCATTAACTACTCGAAACGTAACGCAGGAAGGAATAAAATTCGTGAAACGTGACTAAAAAAATCGTGAGGGTCTTCATTTCTGTTCACTTCATATGAAGGCCAATTAAATAGATGTCGGTCAATGCGTGCCTTGCTAGCATGAAAATGAAGTCTTTTGCTGGACCTAACTTGAACTTGCGCGTAATTACGCATTAAAACAGCGAAGGTTAAATGTAATAAAATTGGAAACCAAATTGTAAGTGAAGAATTAGTTCCAATCTGGAGCATGATAAATTGTTTTCGGTGTCAAAGTAAAACTCTTTCTACTTTCTGTTTTTTTTTTTCAATTGTATGTTGTTTTAAAAAGGAAATGTTTGGGAGGTCAAATTTGTTCTGTTCTATAGTTTGAGTAAAACCACCATTAAAAAAATGTGTAAATTAAAAAGTACTTGTATTATTGATAAATTATTGCACTAGGACCTAAAATTAAATCTCTTGTCGTAGTTGTTATAAGAGGTATAAGCCATCCTAATACAGTTTCAATTAATTGAAGGTTTTCTAAAAATATTCGGCTTCAGTTTCGGTTTGTGGACTAGGTATTCTATAAAATAACTGCATTATATACTATAACGGTAACATATAATATAAAGTCCCCCCCCCCAAAAAAAAAAAAAACATTTTTACGGTTGCAACACTGTTTTCTAACTGTAGGGTGATAGTGTCAATCAGTTTATTAAGCAAAAGATGCGTTCAGTATGCAACATACATACGTTTAAATTTGCTTTCAATGCAATGTTTTCAAAACTAAAATCTTTTATTTCAATAATTGTATTTAAGTGTACATTTAAACATTGTACAAAATGTATACACTCCAGGTGTCAACCATATTTCCCTCTAATGCCACTGCTCAAAAGACATTTTCACGACGGCGTCGATGCTTCACCCACTAACATTAACAAAGAACGTCAAAATAAAAAGTTAACTTCGAAAATTTTTCGTTAGAGCGTACCCAACACGCTCGCCAGCATCACTAAAGGTCATCTTAAATTTCGTATTTCGTTTTATGGGCTTCAATTCCGAATTACCTCCCCAAAACTCCCCCCTTCACGTCACTGAAAGTCAAAGAAAGGTCGTTTTTTAAGCTTTAATTTCGAAGAATTGTCGGTCTCCTTTACATTATCAAAGAAGACCTACAATCCCTTTCTTTAGATTTCAATTTCGAAAACATTCCTGGAGAGTACCCCTGAACCTCTTTTCTCCCTAACATTACTTAAAATCAACTAGAATGCATTTTTAAGACAAAAAATTAAAAAATTTCCCAGGAGGGGGTGAGCACCGGATATTTGCTTTCATTAACATTGTCAAAGATAGTCTGAAGACGTTTATCAAAATTATACATTCTGTTCAAACTTGTTGAAGAACTTCAATGTCAAAAAACATCGCCCCCCGCCCCCAAAGAGTGTCAATTGTCACCTAAATTGGCGTTTTGGGAACTGCAATTGAGAAATTTTGCCTAAAAAGAATTCCTGAACCCCTTCTCCCTAGTGTTTTCAAACATAGCTTACACATATGTTTTAAAGCCCTGATTTTGAAAAAGGTTTGAGGGAATTCGTCAAATACCCCCTCCTGCAAACATCGTCCAAGATTATCTAAAAATAACTTAATAACATGTTTTTGAAGCTATAATTTTTAAAATTTTCCGGGGAGTGTCCCCAAACCTCCCATAATCTGCACGAATATTACACTTTTTGCCCAGTTGTTCGCATTACTAATTCTTTTTCTCCACATTCGTAAACGCAATTCTCCTAATATGAATCCCCAAATTCAAATCGTGACTCCCTTCTAAAACTAGAAACTCTTTTACATCTGAAAAAACTATGGGGGGGGAGGGGGTGCATCTCCTCTTCGAGGAGCATGTCTTAAGTAAGGGGCCGCCAACTGTAAATGCCAGGGCCGGTTCATGCTGTCCCATCCGCCACTTCCCTCGCCTATCTCAATCATATATAAATATATTGAAACAATGAACACTTTGAGGTGTTCCTCGCCTCTCCCTGCGGCAGCTGCTTTGGAAAGCCCTGCACAAACTGAAATTAGATGGTAAATGTGGATTCAACTCAAAAAAAAAATTTAAATGATATAGAGTCTTTCTTTAAACATGTATTCTTACGTAAGTTTTTGAAAGGTGAAAGGAACTTTGAAATTGTACATATCTTAACTTGAATTGTTAAGATATTTAACTAAAGCGAAACTCTAAAGCAAGTAAGCAAAAGTGAACAGTATCTTTAGGATATGTCCCATTCCTACCTCACTGTTGATGTACCATTCTTCTTGAAGCTGGGCTTTCTGAAAGATTCTCACATAAATCTTGCTAGATTTAGGCTTAACATGACTGTTCGTTTTTAAATAATATAAATCTGAGCTGGTTTAACATTTTTAACATCTTCATTTTGCGAAAAACACAACTAAGAAAATCTTTGCGAAAGTAAGAACTTTTTTTCACTTTTGAGATGCAAAAATTAGGTTTTCTGTTTTAATCATAAGGGCAATTCCACAGAAAAGGGGAAAAGGTCTCAGAATTTTAAAATAATCTTTTTCTCACAATTTTGGTATCAATGGAAAGGTAATTATCTGAAGTGTATGGAAATAACAAAAATATGCAACAAAAGCAAAATTAATTAGAGTTCTGAGGCTTCAAATCAGGTTGTTATGATCATGTTCTTACGAGTAACTTTTTTATACGACTTAAGAATGGCTGTTTGATACTTCCATTGTTGCATTTTTCAAATATTCTCTCTAAAATATGCTTCTCAGAACTCTCTAGAAGAGTTATATACAAAACAATTGCACTTTAACTGCAAAACTTAATTTTTAGGGATTTTTTCATATAAGGCATTTTTAATTCTGCGTCCGACACCAAATTGGCTGAAAGTTTATATTATGTAAAACTGAGTGGAGATTTTTACAAAATATTTTGTCTGCAAATAAAGATTTTATATGCAATTAAAAATAATCATTTAAATTAAATTTCAAAAAACTAGTTATGCTTGAATAAATGGTCAGAAAAATTTCCACGTCCGACACCAATATTTTCCCAACTGAAACTAGGTTTATAAGTGTACGAAAATTCCTGGTTAAATTAAACAATTCACACATGCTATTCATGCCTAATTATGTATTTATATTTATATTTTACATAACATAAATTTAAAGAACATATACAAAATATTTTGACTGGGGAAAATATCTGAAGATAAGAAATGAGTCTCATATGTGTATCAATAGCGATTAAAGTAGTTATGTATAAAATTATGAATATTTAAGAAGCATTAGGGTTTTCAGTTCAAAAATAACACTCCTCCCCGGTTTTCACTTAAAAACTCTCAGGTATTTTTGGTGAACTCACAACAACCCCTGTTTGTGCCTAGAAATCCTCAGTTTCGTTTTCAACAATTTGTAACCAACATCCAAATTTTTTATTATTTGTTAATAAGTTAGATTTTTCTTCATTAAAATTCTACACATCAATCTTCATTTCTTTTCACCCTAGAGATTGAGTTTTTTGTTGTTCACGTAGAGATTGTAAAAAGAAAAAAAAAATCTTCACAAAATGCGTCTAATCTCTCTTGTTCTCGTTATAGTATTTTCCTTATTTTATGAGTGAAGACTTAAAATACAAATTTCCTGGAATGGTATACAGATATTGATACATTAGGGGTGTCCATCTCCCCAAAAGCAATGAGATCCCCCCTGCCCCCCCCCCCCCCCAAATCCCTCAAGAATACCCAGAAGAATAATATTTTGTCAGAAAAACAAAGAAATGTCTTGAAAAACATTCCTTGTAAACAAGTTCTATGACATAACTTGGGCCATGACCCCCCCCCCCCTCCCTACATTCTTTTTGCATAAAATTTTTAGTTTCAAATTATTTCAATTTTCACAAAATTATTTGATTTTTCACAAAAAATGGAGCCCTGGGAAAATCTCTGCACAGACTCCTGTTATGCATATTTTCCCCTTTTTTATGATTTAAAATACCATAATATATAATTCCATAAACAAATTAAGAGTTAAACAGCTTTTTAAGATGTTTATTTCATGTCGGATGTTGTTTGCTTTGCACATTCTACGTCCGACACCAACTATTCTACGTCCGACACCAAGGGAAAAAAAATTGTGCTATTTATCCGTGAATTAATTTTGTGAAAAAGGAAAAATTATTCATATTTCAGCTTTACTTTTCAACATTCAAGAAGTCAAAAAATCTGAAAACAGTTCACTGAGCTGAAACTTGGGTTTTTTCCACGTACGTCAATTTTCAGTTCCCCTTTCATCTACGTACGACACCATGAGGTTTTTTTATTTTTAATATTTATAGTTTGAACTTTTTTCCAGAAATTCTATAAGTTTTATATTTTTTCTACATACATAAGTATTGAGAAAAAATTGGCTCAGTTCATCCGTTTTAACTCTGAAAAATATAAACCTTTATTGGTAAATTTCGTGCAAATTCTACGTCCGACACCGTGGAATTGCCCATAAACAATATAGTACTTCGTGTAACAATTGAATCAAGTGTGATTCTATAGGTGCTCCGTCTATTGAAGAAACTGGAAAAAAACTCTGTTTCTTTCTTTTTTTTTTAACTTTCTCCATTTATTGTACGAGTTTATGTAAAAAAAAACGCACTTTTTCCCATGCGTGGTGCATTGCCATTCAAATATTTCGCTCATTTTTACTTCCATTTACAAAAAAGGAAGTATTGTATTCGCAAAAACATTTTCACTCATAAATCGACCTTAATTTCCATTTTACTCACCCCCGAATGAATATTGAGGTTTTTTTTTTTTTCCCCGACTCGACCACACGTGGATAAGTGCCTAAGAACATATAGACGCGCGAAATTTCCATAATAACGATTCCCGAGTTAATTACAACGAATTTTCTCGTGACATCTGTATGTACGTATGTTTGTGCGTATGTGCGTATGCATGTCACATAACTCAAGAACGGTAAGTCCTAGAAAGTTGAAATTGGTACGTAGACTCCTACTGGGGTCTAGTTGTGACCTCCCGTTTTGGTTGCATTCGGGTGTCTCTAAAGGGATCTTTTGCCCTTTTTTGGGGGTAAATCATTGTTAATTTTGATGTAAACTCAAGTGGTGTTATAACTTGGCGGACACTTGGCGATATATCGCCAATCTTTTGATTGCCAAGTTGTGTCACCAACTTGGCGACAAATTTGGCGATTTTATTTTTTATTTTATTTTTTATTTATTTATTTTTTTAATCTGGTTACAATTTGGCCACTCTTGGTGATATTTAGAGAGTAAACTATTGAATCACATTAAAATTGCCAGTAATAGGGAAATGACATTAAACTGGGGCAAAAGGAAGTCATGTGATGCACACATCAGTTCATTTTCCTCTCAAATTAGTATACATTTTATAATTTGTCACATCTATATGCTAAGTTTGTAACGAACGCGCATTTAAAAATTGATACCTTCTCTTACTGAAAAAAAAAATTTAGCTTTGAGCACCATCCGAGACTAGTAAACGAGTTAATCTTAACTTTTTTTTTCAACTTTCGCACTGAGAATTTTTGTCCGAAAAATGCATTACTGCCTTCCTGGATTCTTAGCGTAGTAATTCCAAAATACTTAGATCATACTTTTTCCTTTAAAATATAGCATCACGAAAGGACATAAGCTGCTTATTTGCTTCTCTTACAGTTTAAAAATATGTATGCGTAGGTATTTTTACATTCCGTTTAGCAATGTCTCTTTCTATAAAGCTTTAGCTGCTACCCGTATTTGAAGATAATACTCAGATATAAATTCGCGGAACTGACTTTGCATTTTTTTTTTCACAAAATAAAATATGCAGTTTTCAAACCTGGAAAGTAAAAAGAGAAAAAATAATGCTTTGCATTTTCCACGAACAGAATTTTAGATATAAGACACTACAACCACACTTTCTATTTCTGTGCATTTCAGAACAATTTTTATTTGGGATATTGTTTAATAAATGTGTTACTTTTAGGTTTGATACTTTCCCAAACATATAAGTATTTAAAAAAATAAAAAATTAAATGATATCGCAATAATCGCATTTAATTGTTAATGAATTGATAATGCTTCTTTGCTATCTTTCATTGTTGCTGTGATGTGGTTCGTGACAAAGACAAACAGATTATTTATTAACAGTTCCTTACTATAAAACATCGGAGAATCAGTAAAAAACAACTCATTAGATCGCCGATATCGTTTTTTATTTTGACAGAATTCCGCTGGATTGTTTTATGAGTTGCCACATATGCGTGGCAATGAAATTAGGAAAGTTATAAATGATGGCGAACTTTCGCGAAAGCACAGTGAAGAAATTCTTAATTTCAAGTTTCAGTGTAACATTCTTGTAAATGTTAAAATATGTTCAGTATAACATTCTCTTGCATGCTGTCAAGTATTCTGAAAGTTTGAGGAAACAAAACTCTGCCTGTTATGAGCAAAAGCTTGCAAAGTGAATTGATGTTTTTGAAAGAATAGATTTTAACTCTGTGAATATAAGTAACTCTTTTTACGAAATCCATAGAATAATTTTACATAGCAAGTAAAATTTCCCCTAATTCCCAGCTTTTTACGTTGCAGGATAATCAAACAACCTTTATTGCTTTAATTTGTTGTTCGTCTTCTAAATGCGTGTATGATTGAAGCTTTACTGGAAAATGTCAGCTGAAGCATAGAATATAAGTGAGAAAATTTCTAGAATTGCTCGTTTGATATTTGTCAAGAAATTCGAAGAAAGTTCAGTTTTTGAAAGTGTCCGGATACTTTTGAGTTTATAGTGTAATTAGGTCAGAATTGAAGCCGAAGTATCTAAAATTGAGGAAATGCTAAAAGGGATATACATTTAGATGAGATAAATGATAAAAGCAAGAAATAAAGCAGATGCCTTGTTGAAGAGTATCACCATATTTTGAGCCAAAAGCGTTTTTTTTTTTCAATGTATATTTCACCTCGGTTTTCAACTAAAGCAGAAGCTTGAACACTTACTGTAAACTATGATTTTTTTAAGCACTTTTATTATACTTGGTCTGATTGTCACGGAAAAATCTGAGGCTTGATTTTGATCACATCTCAGCAGCTAGACCACTTAGAGACTTCGGGATTTCACTAAAATATTTGCTTAATCATAAAGTTTAACTTAAGGCTAAAAATTAAAATTTTAAATTAAAATTATTGTTTCGGTTAGGGTGGAAAACAGCAAATTTCACGTAATTTCCCTATTGAATGTTTGTATATAAAACCTATTGTTACAAATTTTGTTGCCTTGCAACAGCAATATTAATAGTAATAATAATAAAAAATTTGAACCAAGGCTTCTCTGGAGCAAGCATTAAATGTATCCACTATCATTGCTTTCTTACGATTTTTATCCTCATCTATGCCAATAATCGAAAACATGACTAATTAAAGACGCACCTTGGGATCTTTATCACGAGTAATTTGTATGTTGTGAAATATTGATTAGTTTCTCAAGCCTTTAATATTTAAATAGAATCTTTTTTCCTTTTAGTACGGAGCATTTATATGAAAAAATAAGGTGAAGTTTCGTGATAGTAACATTATTCTTTTTCTGAAAAACATTTACACTAAAAAGAATAAAATAGCAGATTTTTTTTTTTTTAATGCAGTAAGTACTTTTCATGATGCACTCAAAAGGACAAAATAACTTTTTTGGGCGGAAAGAACAACATAAGTATTCCTGTAGTTTTCAAAAATTTCATGAAAATGACACCACAAACGAAGAATAGTGCGGTTCTAGTCATTTCAAACCAAACCTTCCCAGTAAAATAAAAATATGCATGCTCCAGCAATCAAAGTTATGATTGTAAGCTAGATAATGATAAAAAAAAAAATCTCTTCATGGCATGAGCCGTACTTCTCTTCGTTTGTGGCGTCATTTTCTTGGAATTTTTGAAAACTACAGCAATACTTAAATTTTCCTTTCTGACCCAGAAAAGTTATTTTGTCCTTCTGAGTGCATTATGAAAAGTTCTTAATATTTTTTAAAAACTTCTGTTATTTAGAAATCTTTGTTACATGATCAGATGTTCACCCAGTATTACCAAATAAGTCCGGAAGAATGTAACATTGATAAGAAACAGCCCAAGGATGAGTGATGCTAGAAAAAAATATTCCTGGGCAGACATTTGGCGGAAAAAACAACAACCGGCAGACTTTTAGGACAGCCTTACTTGAACTAATCTATACTAATATTATAAAGAGAGAGGACGAAGTTTTGTGTGTTTATATGTTCGAGGTAATCTCCGGAACCACTGCACCTATTTGAAAAATTCTTTCACTATATGAAAGGTGCTTTCTTACTGAGTAACATAGGCTATAATTCGAAAAAAATCCGATAAATAGTTCTTTTTTTATTCCAATTTAGGCCCAACTTTCACGTAAATTGCCTATTATTGACTATTAAAGGAGTGAAAAATTACTTGCATATATTAATATTTTATATCGTTGAAAAGGGTAGATTTTTCCGCTTTCTAAGCAATTTGTTTCAATGCTCTAACTTCATTACGACGGGAGCAATTTGCGTTTTTATCTCGAATTTTTTTAGTTTTAGCTGAAATTTTAGCAATACTTTCTTTATTAAATATATCAATAAAAAGTGAAGGAATTGTCCCACAGTTTTCTTTTTTACACCGTTGGAAAAAGCGACATTTTTTACTCCAGAAATATCTCGACCTGTGGTCGAAAAAATAACCTTCTATCTCCGAAGGAAAAAAAGTTACAAGCCGTTAAAAATAAAGTTCGAATAAATCTAATCTCCATTAAAATTACTGATGTTTTAATTCGCATTGCCATGGTAACGTCTTTTAATTTCGCTTCATTTTAATTTCTTAAAGGTCCACAAACTTGGCACCACGGAATTATAAGCAATGGGGAAATGTTTTCGCCAATTCTGCGTATTTTACGTTCTACGTTATGATAATTCCCCCAAACAATGTAGAAATTGCGGGAAGAGTTTAAAAACTAGGAGTCAAATTTGTGGATTATTCCTTTAAAGCAAAAGTAAATGTAATTCATTGTTTTGACGATTTGTTTTGGAAGAAAAGAAGCTTTTGATTGTTTTTTATCCGAGTGAAATGTACATTTTCTACTTTTTTATGACGATGATTTTTAAATGTTCCACTGAACTTTTTTTTTTAGCAATCACGATTGCTAATTGTTTTCATTTGACTGTCCTTGATGTTGTGGTTCCTTTTTTCAACTTGAACCAGAGCCCACCACCGCCCTCTGCAGGCGCGGCTCCTCCGCTCTTGCGCACTGTCCCCCTGATTCCACTTCTCCAGGTCGATGGCATCCATGTCCTACACACACGCATGCTCATACACATACACGCTTATATATATACACACTCACACACCATACACACTCACACACCCACGCTCCTTTACACACATACAAACACGCCAACGTGACACGCCAACGCATGCAAGTTGGCGTGCATACATTTACACACAAGTCTAAGCACACACACAAGCCTACACATACACAACTATACACAGGAGGAGGGGCCCGCCCAGGAGGAGGGGCCAACTTGGGGGGACAGGAGCCGTTTCAAGTAAGCAATAACTCCAATGAGTAGGGTCCTGTCGCAACTCGTGATTGCGAAAAACATAATTTGAATTCAAAATTTCAGAATTCAAATTATCTTTTTTTTTTTTTTTTTGAGCAATCACGATTGCTTATTGCTTTCATTTGACTGTTTTGATGTCCTATCATTTTATTTTCCCACCGCCACCCTCCGCACCATCACCGTGGACCGGCCGCCTCACGATGCTGCTCCTATAGCGAAAGTCGTCTCCAGGTTGCGTCAATATCCTACACTTACACGCATACATACACGCACGTGCAAACAAACACATACACACGCATACACACACCTACAAACATACACAAATGCATACATACACCTACACACATACATAAACGCATACATACACCTACACACATACACAAACACACACATACACCTACACACATACACAAACACATACACACACACGTATACATACAGACATCTACACATACACACACACCTACACACAACTACCCACACACTGATGCCTACACACATACACATTCCCCCCCCCCACCACAAACACTCATACACACAACTGCCCACACTCTCATACCTGCACACAGGCACAAACACACACGCCTACACACACACACACACACACACACACACACACACACACACACACACACTCGTGATTGCGAATAACATAATTTGAATTTCAGATGTCAAAATTCAAATTAATTTTTATTTATTTATTTATTTATTTTTTCGTTAGACGGATGGATTATGAGAGCGTTGTTGCTGGGCGAGTTTGGTGATAAACAATAGAGTTGCGGAATTTTTTTTACATTTAAAAGATATTATTTGGTGTCTTTTTTTTGTTTATTTGGCGAAATATTTTAAATTGCAGTAAAAACCGCTTCACTCGCTAAATACAGTTTTAAAGCAACTGTAAATCTCATTAAATAATTTGACGAAAAGTTTTAAATAACAAAGAAACTTTAATAGGTTTTTTTTCTTTGAAAAGGTGTGTACGCATTTTATACAAAGAAAAAATGATCATTTTTCATCAGAGGGCGTTAATTGTTTTTTTTTTAAATTATTCAACAGACTTCCATTAAATTTTTAGCACGGGCATCGCTGTGCGGGTACTGCTAGTCAATACGATAAAAAAGAAAGCTTATCCATGAAAAGTGAAAATATCAAAAAAATTATGATAAATATAAAATATAGAAAAAAATATATTTTTAATTATTAGCAAGTTTAGTGCAGAAATTTATATTTAATACTTAATCTAAAATACCTGACTCACAATTCATTACCAAGATGTGTGTAAAGAGCAACACAGTTTCAATGGGTTGTGCCCCATTTTTCAAAAATATTTTTTTTCTGAAAGAGCATGGTTGAAAACATGGGGTAAGTCCCCCTCCCCCCCCCCTTCCTTTTTTTCCTAAATGTTGACTTATTTTCTCTCTTAAAAAAATAAACTTTAAAACGTTTAGTCGCTGTTGTCATTTTCGCTGCTGACGTCACAAATGAAAAAGTCGCTAGGATTACCGGAACAAAGTTTCAGGACATTGCCAAACTTCGACAAATAAATGTTTTATTTAACAAACAATTCTCGTTCCGCTAACTTTTCGCATTGTAAAATCGCCAAAAGATGGTATTTTGCTATAAAAGACAACCATGCGATCCGACCCAAGACGGCTATTTTCACGTGTGACGTCACACGATGAAACATCTTGTTTTAGAAATATGACATTTTTAAAAGATAATTAAAAATTAAATGGTGATCAACGTTCTGACGCACAAAATTAGCAGATTACTGCATACATGTGTTTCGAGGTTTCAGAAAACCTCTTTTTCAACGCGAATTCTAAAAAAACTTCCACTTTTTTTTTGAAAGCACAAATTTACAAATTACAATTGTTCCTTAGTTATGTACAATAACTTTTAAAACAAAATTCCAATTTGTTCATTTTGAAAAAGCTAAGCCATCTTAACCATTTCACTCTGCCCCACATTCCCCTACTTTTGACGGATGAAACACACCTTTTGTAACGATTTTTATTTATTTCAAATACATTTTAATTCTTGGAAGAGAAAATGCAATAGTTATATCCTTCTTTTTCTTAATCCAATCTAGTGGAAGAAATCGATTTTTAGTGTCTCTGACATCGTCCCCTTTTCCAATTACTCTTAAGATATCACCTTTCACAAAGTTCAAAGAAAAATGAAAGTTTCAAATTTCTCTCCTTTCCGTTCTACTCGTATATTTATGTCAATTATAATATAGTACTGTGTCTTTCTAACTGCGGATTTTAAGGACAGATCTTATTGTATCAATGATTATTTTTAAAGGGAGGTTATGAGTGGTTATCCCCTAAAGTTGTTCAGTGATGCTATTCCTAAATTTTTTTTTAAAAAAGAAACAAAAAACTCTTTCATGTGTAGGAATTAAAGTTAATTTATAGAGAAGTTCACGTAAACACCTAAGTTGAAGAGTAAGATAATAAATTGAAACGTGAGTTAATCCACCTAATCAGCGATTAAAAAGAACAAAAAAAAAAAATCTGTTTTATGTTATAACGCAACATTAAATTTCTTTCTTTCTTTCTTTTTTTTCTTCCTCTGAATAATCAAGAGCTTTGTGAAAACAAATACGAGTTTTTTCGATTTAACAAATAAATAAAACATATTCTTATTATGTAAAATTGCATATAAGCCTCATATATATAATTGCCAAAATCACTGATCGAGTAACGCTCTGACGTCACCAACAATGAAGTTATTTATAAACATGAATCGCTTTATAACGGAGAATGTTTATTTAATTTTGTATAAATATTTTCGAGACGATTTCGATAGCTGAGATTCTAAGTGTTGTTGTTTTTTCAACTGTTGCCAAATTTTTGGCACCAAAAAGAGTTAATGTACCTTGACCTCCCTAATTTTTTCAGAAAAGAACAATGAATTGCCCAAAATTATGTGAGCCAAAATTTCAACGGTCAAAATATCCCCTAACAGGCAGTTGTTTCACTCAAATCAAGAAGCAATTTTTACCCGTCATGACGAAGTGATTTTTGTGGTAACATGAATATTAGTAATACTACCATCTATGTTTTACTTTTGAACAAAAATGTTTTGTCTGTAATGTAGCATTTCTAGTCCCAGCCATTGGGTTCTTTTAGATTTTGCACTATACATTTATTATTTCATAGCATTTTTCATTCATCCGAAATACTTTCATTGTGCCTCTAAATGTAAAAAAACTAACTCTTAAATAGCATGTCTGTATGTCTGTATTTATGTACTACATTCAAACTTGGCATGATTTTCTGGCAAAAAAAAAAAAAAAAAAAAAAAGCTGAAGAGAGTAAAACACATGATGAAATCGCTTCCACTTTCTTCGCTGCTATTTTTGTGGTTAAGTTTTAAACATAATAAATTATTTTCAAATAAAAATAAAATAATAAAAAAAAAATTGAACTTTGACATCTTGAATTTAAACTATGTTTTTCGCGATCTCGAGTTTTTGTGTGTGTGGGGGGGGGGTATGTGTGTTTGTGTGTATGTGTGTGTGGGTGTGTATTTATGTGTGTAGGCGTGTGTGTTTGTGTCTGTGTGCAGGCATGAGTGTGTGGATATGTGTGTATGTGTATGTGTGTGAGTGTGTGCGTATGTGTAGGTGTATGTATATATGCATGTGTGTGTATGATTGGACGCAACCTGTAGACGTTTTTCGCTAGAGGAGCAGCATCGTGAGGCCGGCCGACGGTGGTTCTACAGAGGGAGGCGGGGAGAAAATAAAATCATAGGAACATCAAAACCGCCAAATGAGAACAATAAGCAATCGTGATTGCTCAGTAAATAAATTATTTAAACCTAAAACATTTTATTCAAGTAATTTCTTCAGTAAAAAAAAAATCCTTGAGAGAACGAAATTAAATAATCTGAACGTCCCCCCCCCCCCCCCCCCCATGTTCCGATTGCCAGTATCAGCCTGTAACTTTAAAATATGGGGCAGATAAATTGATGGGTTTCGAAAACAACGATTCAACAACCCAATCTAGAGTAGTTTAACATCTTCCAAAAATGAAAGGACTCGAAAATCGTTTACCCAGGGGCGCAATTTTCTAGTTCCTTTAAAGATTGCTCGGAGTTTGATCTTTCCGACTGGTGTGGTTTATGACCATTGGGAGAAAATTAAGCGACGAACTGCTTTACTTAGTTTCTGAAACTTTCTAAAGAATTTCTATTTCTTTTTTTTTTGTCACCTAAATGTTACTTTTTTTAAGGGGGGGAGGTCCAAATTTGTTGCCAAAAACATAATTTTTTAAATTTTCATTTTATTTATTTATTTATTTTTTTTTACAAAAGGAATAGTTGTCAGACATTTATGGCGGCTAAAGTTGTCATACAGATATCAAATGTCACCAAACTAGAAAATTGTTCGTTTCCCGTTGTTTTTAATCCATCATATCTCCAATGTACCCTTTTCCCGCAGTCAAGCTCGATTTATCTTTATATGATGATAACCGAGGCCTGTGCTCCATGTGACCGGCGGGTCATCAAGTAAGGATCTTTAAAGGCTCCACTTGGGTATTTGGCGGGATACTTTACATTTTCATGGAAGTTTGAATCTTGTTTCGCAGCTTTTATTAAATTCAAAAGTCTATCGAAAAATAATATATGGTTTGTAACACAAAAAAGTAGTTCTCCTGTGACTTTGACCGAACATGGAAGTAAATGCTAGGTTTTAGAGCAGCAGTCAGCTGATGGACCGCGGTCCAGGATCGAAGCATGATCGGTCAAAAATTTAACATAAAAAAAAAATTTTTGGAAGTAATTTCTTAGGAACTGTTTTTTTTTTAATGAGTTTCCCATTTGTTCAACGTTTTAACCCTCTCTCCTCTCTATGCACAAAGCGTCACACTTCTTGTGATCCCCCACCCTCCCACTTCACACCAACTCTCACAATTTTACGAACTCGCTCCTCTCCCACCTCAAAGCATGGCATCATTTGTGGACAGCCCCTTACACAAATTAATCATTTAAAAAATACTCTTCTGGAGATAACAATGTGTCAGCGCCACCCTTATCTTTTTTTCCTAATTGTTCTAAATTTATTAATTTAATTACTGGTTTAAAGCATTAAATTATATTAGGTTTAGTGATGTAAAATACCCGGGTATTTATTTTTAGGGGTAAATACCCAGGGTATATACCTGGGTAAATACCCAAAATGGGTAAATACCCGGGTATTTATTTCAAAAATTTATATTCAACTAAAATACTTTTCTGTATACAACCAACAATATACAAAACAATAAATTTTTGCCCAAAAATTGTATTTTGATCACATATTTAAAGAATTATTGTATGAAACAGCTTAGCAATCTAATATGATATTCACATTAAATGTGTTGGATATGCCTGATCAATGTCGATAGCCAAATTTCAGATATAAAAAGCCATTCTACAAAAAGTAAAAAGATTAACTGGTTACAAAAAAAGCAAACATCAATTTTTTAAGGTCCTAGTCTTTTATAACGCAGTAATATATCCCTGCATGACATCAAAATGTAACGAAATGTCGCTCAATTTATTATTACTATTTATTTACCTATATCTTATGCAGAAATTTCCTCCAAACTTAGTTCAATTGTTCAGGTGTATTCTGTATCACACACGGAATATACATAAACATTTAAAATTTTTAATCTTTTATTTTAGGATTTATGTTTAAAAAAGAAAATAGTCACCTTTTAATACCACCTAAAATTTTTTTGCAAAATGCGCAATTATTAGAGGATTTACCCTGCCTTCGGAAAAATACCCAAAAAAATATTTACCTTCCCACCCTACAGGGGAGCTAATGCAAATGAGCAAGGCAACAGAAAAAAATATTTTGCTTTTTTTTGCTTATTAATGTGAAAACTGTTTCTATATTTTCCATGTTATCACTTAAATATCAATAAAATAAATAACACGATAGTCTTAATAACTTCTCAGTTTATTCTTCCAAACATCCCTCATACTTCCTTTTTTTTTTCATTTTGGATATGACTAACCTAGATTGTGATTTTGAAATCCTGAAGTTCATAATGAATTGCTTATACTTCTCCAATTATGACATTGAAAAGAAAGATTCTTTGGTTCACCATATGTTTCTTTCATGATTTCATCAAGTCTTTCAATAAAAAAATATTATAAACTGTGTAATACATATATGTATCTATCAGTTTTACCAATTATTTCACATTTAGATTTTTTAAAAAAATCCCATTCACTCTTTTGCAATTTTTGTAAAATACCCAGTTTTTGGGTATTTACCCAGGCCTTGGGTAAATACCCGGGTAAATACCCAAAAAATATTTACCTACCCGCTGGGTATTTACCCGATCCACATCACTAATTAGGTTTCACATAAGTTTGGACACCTGAACATTACATATTCAACTGTCCTCTAACCAGCTCTTTCCATTCCACTTATAATTCCAACTTTTCTTTCTCCAAAAATATTTCACACATTCTTTCTCATCCAGTTACGGCAAGAATGTGCATAAAATAATGTCGCTTCTCATTTCTCAAGCAGATGACTTTAAATATCCAGCCTAAAACTTTCAAAACTGCGTGTTTACATTGTATTTACCAGCCATCCCAGTCTTATTATTTAGCTTATTCACTTGTATATTAGTTCTTTTTATAGTTTGTTATCTTAGTATTGTTATTGGTTTTTGTAATTATCAAAATTGTACCAGCGAGTGTCGCTCGTGATCTGTTATGTTCAGCCCAGTCACCACATCCGGTTAAACCCTCACCGGGGTTGGTACGGTGGTGATTGGTGGGGTTTAAATAAAAAAATAAAAAAATAAGTTTGGACAAATTTTAAAGAACAAATATCGCTCAAAACTGACAACAGCCCAACTTGAACACAATCTTTGCTTAAGCAAGTTCCTGCTCTAACTTCACTTGAAAAACTTTACGCCCGCATGTGTTCTCCCGTTGATCTTTGAGTACAAATAGACCTATTTAATGCACTTAATATTGTATTGTGAGTGAAGATTTTCATAAACTAATTTGTAAGGCGTGTGAGACCAAGAATAAGGATGTAATGCACTATTTAAACTTTTGAGTCTATCGCGTTTAAAGTTCAGATCCTAGGTAGGCTTTCATTATTTTTGTTCTAAATCATGATATACAGCGGAACCTACTAAGGCTACTAGTACTATTTCTGGCCCCGGGAGAGGTTACCCTATTATGTGTACTGGTTAACTCTAAATTTTAATTTTGTCACTTACATCCCTTTGCTTCTCACTGGCTCATATGACCTTTTCATCCTGAACCTCGATTTGAAAATTTTCAAAAGCATCTGGAACCCACTTAAAATTGTTTGACGACATTTTTTTGGAACCTCGCTAACTAGAAATTCCTTAGTTTATAATAGAGATAAATCCATTACAACGCCGTTGTAAACTTATTCCATAATACACCCTTTTCTAACACTAAAATTAATTCAAAACGAAGAGAAAAACTTTTCTACTACAAGCTATTCATGAAACGAGAATTACTCCAATTACTCCTTCGCATTCAGAGTGCAAAAGAAATATTTGAATTTCACCAAGAGTAGTCAAAAATCTTTTAATACATAATGCTCTTTCAAAACACTAAGCCGAATTTAGAAGTAGGAAACTACCGACGAAAAGAAAACTTTACAAACAATGCCCTTAATATCTTTCTTTTCGAAACAAAATTAAATATTTCATGTAATGGAGAAATTAAAAATATCCGCCTTAATTATGACTAGACAATAGCATTTTGCTGCCTATTAATAGAATTAATTACTTTGGAAATTAGTTTGTCAATAGAGATCTAACAAGTTAAAAAAAAAAAAAGATTTACGCGAAAACCGAAACTTGAAATTTTGTTTCAATTCTCTTTTGCGCAATTATTTCTTTATTCGTCGATTGTTCACTCGTTCATTAATTAGTCAATGGATTGTCGTGTTTACGAGAAAGCAAACAGCATGTTCTAATCTTATCTTATGCTGTGTTGCTTAAAAACAAAGATTAAATTCCTATTGTTGCTCGAAAATAAGATTAATATATTTTATGAAATATCAATTCCAATTTCCCAATAGCAAGGAATGCGTTCAAAAAAAATATTTTGTTTAATTACATATTTAATTGCCTCCGATCTCTTTCGAGCGTAATGATTATTTCGTAATTAAGTGGTTTAAATGACAAATCACTGAATCCATTCGTCATTAATTAATGTAACATGAAAAATTCCGATAACTATTAAAGCTTTACATCTGACCGATAATTAAATAATGTTGTTATCTAATTGTATTATAATTTTACAAGTTTATCGTTTCTATTTTATTTTAAAAATAATTTTGCATCACTCACCTTTTTATAACCGAAGTACTAATGAGAAGTTATTGTTTGACCACCGGTGAGGTGGAAATGCGAACACTCGATTTACAAGTGCAAATGAGAGCATCTCTTAGCAGGTAGAGATTGCAATGCCGGACTAAAAATGCAATACCGGTATTCATTGTTTTTTTTTTTAACGTGATACCGAAACATCGGTATTAATACCTATATTAGAAATTTCCTAAAAAACATTCAAAAACAAAATGTTTCGTTGCCATGGTGCAAAAAGTGTTATTTACTTGTTGTGAGCAAATACAAAGTGAAGGAACAAATACCATAGTAAAAAATCAATAATAGCAAGAACAATAATGCAATTATTTAATTGTCATTAGGGATTGCAATATCGAACCAAAAATTCAATACCAGTATTCGATATTTTTAAAACGCGATACCGGAATAACGGTATTAGATATTTCTCAGAAAATGATTGAAAACATATTGTTTCGTTGACACACTTCATAATTTTGTGCAAAAATTGTATTATTTGTATAGAGTTTGTTAAGTACCTATTTATGAACACTATTCGATACTTTATGTAGTAGCATAGTTGTACTTCTCATTTCTGTTAAGGTTTTCATTTAAAAATTTTACAATAACAACATATCTCCTAGCCTAAAAGTTGCAACCAATTTTGACCCTGCATAAAAACTTGAAAAAAACTTTCAGAGAGATATGGAAAAGAGAAGAAAAGCTAAAAGTAAAACTACAAACAGAAAAAAACAGGAATTTTCAACAACGGATTAAGAGAGCGATTATGGACTCAAATCTCAAGTTACATGACTTCTATTATGGAAGATAAAGAGGAAATAAAAGTTACTGGACTTTTAGAAAACGTTGAAATATAGTTACTTCTTACAAACTTTGTTAAATGTTAAATTTGTTGGAAATTTTAGGGAACTTTGGAATGGAATGAGCTCGGGTTTCCATGGTTAACT
The DNA here is from genome assembly GCF_026930045.1 of Uloborus diversus. Lineage (NCBI taxonomy): Eukaryota > Metazoa > Arthropoda > Arachnida > Araneae > Uloboridae > Uloborus > Uloborus diversus. The sequence continues at coordinate 23,281,831 of NC_072731.1, read as the reverse complement.
GTTCATGTTCATGCGAGAGAAGAAAGAGCTAATGTTCAGAACATGGAACGCACCAAAAAGTTTTGGAAGTGACCGAAAATTTAGGATCCTTTGTTTTACGAATGGTGTTATCTTAATAAAATTATTCAACCTCCAAAATTGTTGAAAAAATAACTGTTCTCCGTCGGTAATGTCAAAGACAATAACTAGGTATGCACACACATTTTTAAAAAAATAATAATTTTCCTTAAAACAAATATGTGTGACTCAAACTTGTCAACAAGACAAAAAAAAAGTTTTTTTTTTCAAATAAACAGTTTTTCCTGTGAACATACGTCTTTCTTTGGCTCTAGTTAGTTTTACAATGATTTTAAATAGGGAAAACTACTTTGGGACAAAGTAACCCAAACGCAGGGCCGTATACATGAGTGGATGTTCAACCCCCCCCCCTTCTCCAAAAAAAGTTCGGTTTGACGTTTAAATTTTCGTTTATATTTAAAAGGTTCTAAAAAATATTGTTCCAAAACTCAAATGTCTTTCATATGTATATGAATTGCATAAAACGCTTTCATAATAGATAACCCGACGTCTTGAACATTAGCACAAATACCATATAGCTCCACATGAAAGTTTTTAAACCCTCCCCGAAATTATTTTCTGGTAACGGCTCTGCCCAAACGTAAGGGTAACATAGGCCCAAAATAAAAACAATTAAAAATGGTATTAACATTTTGAAACAAAATGATCAGTATTTTAAAGTTTAACTAAGAGTACTCTTGCTGTATAAAAAAGGTTTCCACAGCTTGGAAATATGAATACAACCCAAAATCAAAATAATAGAATACTTTTCACTTTTTGGAAAAAAGTTTATTCTAACCAAATATAAGTGCAAATTAGGTATTTAAATGAGCGTGCCACCTTTATTAGACCTTAGACTGTATATTTCATTTCAAATATACTTTATAAAAGATATATTCAGATAGAATAATCCAAAAGTTTTTAGTGATGAGGGTTTACATTGAGTCAAAAAATTAGAATATTCAAATTAAAATGGGTAAAAACATTTTCAAAGAAAGCAATATCAATACTTGAATGCGTCATTTTTTGTTGGAATCAATGCTTTAATCCTTTCACATACGGATTTACCACCTATTTTCATTCATCGCTTCTGACAATATTTCCATACCCTCTTCAAAGCGGCAACGAGTTCAATTTAATTGGCGGACACTAATTTTGAACCGCTTTCTTTAGATTTGACGGTGCCACATATTTTTGATCGTATTTAGATCGGTAGAATTGCTTGACCAGTTTAATACTGAAATCCCTCTTTTTTCGTTTAAAATCTAAGAGTCAATATAGAGATGTGACTCGGAGTAGAATCTTGATGAAAGATAAATGTGTCACTGCGGTGCCTTAGATGAAGTATCATGCAGTATTCTTAATAAACAGCGGAAGTCACACATTGTTTTATTTTAATATATATAAAATTGCCCAATTCCAGCAGCTCTCATGCTCCCACATACCATAAAGGATGTCCCAAATTTGAGGGAACGTCTTACACAAGATTTCACTTACGCTTTACTTTTTAAACGTGAAACCAGAACACCTTTTTTGTTCACAGATACTTCAAAAACAGATTCATCACTGACTACAATACTTTTCCAACCTTGTTGCCAATGTCTGAGTTTATCTTTGCTCCAGGAGAGTCGTGCACGTTTTTGATTCATGTTTATCTTTGGTTTTATTTCGTATATTCGCAATTGAAGCTGCAGTTTTTGCAACTGTCCAAGTGTAGTTGACTTGGACACGAAAACTATCGATTCATTCCAACACTAATGGACGTAAGAAACATTTTTCAACCATTATTTTGGACGATTCACTTTAATTTGGGTTCATGTCTGCCAATTGTTACAATTTTTCTAGTTCATTAACTTTGGTTACTTTTTATTTGGTCCGTCTTTCTATATTCCTTTAAAGTTTTATCCACCGTAGATTGTAAAACGTTCATTTGAATTGAGTTGGATTGTTTTTTTCTAACGTTAAGCAATGATATAGTATGTTCTTCGTTTTTTTCCCTATTTATCCCCTTGAAGACCCATTTTGAACAATAAAGTGCTTTTAAAATGGCCTAAAATTATACGGGCATCAAGCTTCATACCTGTGACAAACTTTCGGTTGACAAACAATATTTTCGCAACTTTTTTTTAAATTCACACTGAAGGAATTGATTATTCTAATTTTCCAATGTATTAATGATCCCTAAGTTTTTAAAATAATATTTGCAAAAATTTAAAATTGATTTGCCCATTCATGAATAACGTGTTTTACTCTTTTTAATTTGCATGCGTTCATTTTTCTCGACTCAGGGACAAGTTTTGTTCAAACAGTTGTGATATTCTATTATTTTGAATTTGGGTTGTAGTTTCAAAATTATTGAGAATAATTTGGGAAAGTTACAAAATGTTGGCCAAAGTAGACCGCGTTTACAGTATTTAAAGAAAAGAGGTCGGATTCCATACTGACGTAGGGAAATGTTGGAATCGGATGTTTTTTTTCGCTCTTTCTTATCAACGGGAAACAAATAAACCAGCCTGTACAGTAAAACTAGAGTGCAATGGATGAGTGAAAAATAAAAATAAAAATTTGCAGATACCGCCATTTATACCTTCCCACGGTAGTTTAAAATAATAATTTTAATGGAAGTTTCGTTGAGGGAAAAAAGTATACTTTCTCTGCAATCACATTTTTTTTTTCCTTGCAATGATTTATATCCCTTCTCTCCCTAGTTCGCCGTCAGTCTGTTTCAGAACTTCGCCCATATCATCTTGACACTTCTGCCTACATTCTGCTGCCCTGTTTAGTATTTTTAAATTAAATGTGTGGTTGGATGACATGCATCATTCTGTTTTAAATCTAAAAATGCAAAAATCTCTGAGAGCAAAAAAAATGCGAGTGCATTTGTGCTGATTCTGCTAAGCGTTTAAAACAGTTACGTGAAGAATATCTTTGTAGCATATCCAGAACACCATTTCGATTTTTTCATATGAGTGTATAAATCAATATAAAATATGTATGAAAAAAAAAACAAAAAAAAAAAACACAAGTCCAATTACATTGATTTCCCAAAGTTGTGGCTGAGGGGTGATTGACTCCCCTGAATGACGGGCCTGAGCGTATCAAATATGAGTGCTGTATTTTTCGCGAATGTCTAAAACTTATCTTGAAGACGTTTTTAAAATATAGTAGAAACTATTCTTGGTATCTGTAAGAATCATGAGGAAGCTAGCATTGAAGAGTAGGGGATATACCACTAATTCAGGATCTTACCTCAAAAAATTTCTCCATCCTGTTGACAACTGAAAATAAGGAAAGCTACCTTTTTGTTTAATGTAGACGAATTTAAAACACATTACGCAACCATCTATTCGACATTGAAATTGATTTTAAGCGTCAGAAATCTACATTGGACATTTTTGCGGGAACGATGCCGTACCATGCAGCTCCTATTTGATTCATTGTAACAGCCGTGTGCGACGCAACAGGGGAATGTCTAGATTGAAAACGGGATAAGGCTTGTCGGAGAAAGGCCTGAAAGCCATCTACATCCGCAGCAATGTCATTTGATACAGTACGAGCCTTATACTCCTTTCTGTCGAGGCTCTCTCTCCCTTTTTAAAAGCTCTCGTTTGCTTAATGGTTCCTCTCGTTAGAGCTCTTTAACGATGAACTCATTGGGTTGAGTACGTTCTAACGATTATGGGAGGACGCAGGGCGGCTTATGGGTGGAGTTGGAACTGTGGATTTGTGGTTCGGAGGAATTTTTTTCTCGTGGAAATAGACAAAAGATGACGCAGAAATCTAAGTAGAGAATTTGCGGTCAGGTAAAATATGCCTATTTTAGAAGAATGCTCTGTAAGCTCGTTAACCAAGAAAATTCGATTTTAACAAGCAATCAGGTTGTTCCGTTTTCCAGTTAGACAGGATTAGAAAAATGAAGTTAGTGGAATAAAAAAGTAATTCACAAAATGCGAATTTATGAGAATAATTTTGGGAACTTCTAATCCATCTTACGGATGAAAAAAAACAGGACGTTTTTAAATAAGATATATTTAAAAACTCGCAAAAAATATCCGATATTTTGCTTAAATAAAGCGCAGGGCTCATTGCAGATCTTCAGTTTGTCTCAGAGATCGGGAGGGGGGGGGGGAGGAACGCATAGTCTGAAGTAGTGATCTGATTGCATCTTTATATTAATTTTTATGACTAAAAATATGAATTATTTGGTTAAAGTTGTATTGGTAAACGGAAAGGGAAAGTAAGTCATGTCTCCCTATCAGCTTTGTAAGGAAAATGGTTGAATAACTCAAAATATACCTTTTAAGTAACGTAATCAAAAATACTATGTATATTTTGTGTAGGTGTGTGTGTGTGTGTGTGTGTGTGTGTGTTTGTGTGCGCGTGTGGGTGCACTTAAGAGCGAGCATATGTGTGTGTGTGTGTGTGTGTGCACTTGAGAGCGCGCATATGTGTGTGTGTGTGTGTGTGCACTTGAGAGCGTGCATATGTGTGTGTGTGTTGGGTAAGCCATACGTCAAGAACTGTTACCAATGAAGTTCGTTCGAAGAAAAAGAAAGATATAAGCTTTAAATTTCTCGTTCGCTTTTTTTTTTTTTTTTTTTTTTTTGTGGACCGTTAAAGGTTATTTGAAAATATCAAAGGAAAAAAAAATATTGCTCAAATAAAAAAAAAATCAAACAAATGGCGTAGGATATCCTGGCTGAGTTCTGAGCAAAACCGCTTCTGTTCATCCAACTCTCAAGCTATAAATGCGAGAGGGTAACACATTGACCAATAGACACATTTTGCTGTCTCATAAGCCCACTATGTTTTCTCAGTTTTAATTGAATTCATTTTATGATTTCTAATGACTTGCGTACCTCGAAAATACCGGTAATGAAAATACCACATGAGAATTTCAGGTCAAAGTATACACATATTTTTGGTATTAGGTGGAGATGTTAAATGCGGAACTAGAATTTGACCCCTCATAACTCTGATTTTAAAAAACACTTCGCTTTGCAAAAATACATCTTTTATTTTACATTTTTAAGAATCCTGAGCTATACAGATGAAAGATATAATTTTATGTGATTTCACCTGGAAACGTATTCTTAACTATGCCATTAAAAGCTTAGACATGTCACAAAAAGAAACAAGCATCATTTATATATTCAAACGGTGCGTGGCCAGTAGATATGGAAAAAAAAAAAAAAAACACATTACTTCGCTGCATGTTTATGGTTCGAATATTTCATAAATTCAATTTTTTTCACTTTGCCTACTCTGAAGGATATGTGATTTTAGAAAGTATCGAACCGTAAAATCACTATGTCTTGGGATTCTTTTCCACAATAATGATACTTACAGATTTTTTAATTCAGTAATGGCGTATCAAAAGTTACACCGTATCATTTATGAGTAATTCAGAAAAATATTGCTTTTCAAGCTAACAGGGTTCATGCGACGCTTGAATAGGATTTAGAAAAAAAGAGAGAAAATGTAGTACGTGGGTATTGATTTCCTATTTTGTTAGATCCTTTGTTTGCTTCGAAATGGGGAAAATTTGTGAAATGAAAAGAGTGAACTTGAACAGCATAGTGTTATGTGTTTGTTACTTATCGTTGCCAAATTAAAAAAAAATCTCACGTTCATGAAAAATTTTACGCAGCAGATTTATTTATTTACTAACGGTACAGGCATGACTTTGCCCGTAGTAGAAAATTAAAAGGTCATTTGGTTCGCCTGTATATTCAAAAATAATTGATGATGAATTTCTCACCAATTTGCTATGTTTCTCTGCTCGTACTATGTTACGGTTGCACGTTATAATAATTTGGTAATTTAATCGTCCACGTTATGATAATTTGCCCGATAAAATGTTCTTAAAATTGGAATAGAAAAAGAACAAAATTGAATTTCCAAAAAATCGCTTCAAGGTGCACACCCTGATGCTGTGAACTAATTTTGTGCCAAATTTCACTAAACTCGGCCGAACGGTCTAGGTGCTATGCGCGCCACAGAGATCCTGACACAGAGAGATCCAGACAGAGAGACATTCAGCTTTATTATTAGTAAAGATTTCTACATAATAGTTTTTAGTAGCGGTTAAATGTCATATGGGATGGACGAACTTAATGTCGTTATTTAATGACTAACGCTGCCCGCGTGAGTTATCTATCCGGGAATATAACAGCGTTTCTGAAATTCTTTCATATATGAACCCTTTTTAATGTCCAATTTTTCCATGAAATACCCGTTTTTTCTCTAATAGTGAAGTTTGATTGCAATATCCCGAAAATATTTTACTTGCAGTGAAAACAAACATTATTCCAACACGTTATATCCATTAATAGGTCTTCGAAAATTAATTTCAACCGGAACTTATATAAAAATAAGCACCTAGACCCTGAGGGCCACCTCATATTAAGTCAAGTGTCGTTTCAGTAAAAGTCTCATTCTAGAATTGATTCAGAGGACAGTGGTATTTGAATAATCATGGATTTTTAATATCCACCTCAGTTTGATGTACTGATCATTCGGAACATATTGGTTAAAAGCTTCACACAAACATTATTGAACAATCACGATTGCTTATTGTTCTCATTTGACAGTTTTGATGTCCTATCTTTTCATTTTCCCACCGCCACCCTCCGCACCCTGTCACCGTCGACCGGCTCCCCACGATGCTGCTCCTATAGCGAAACCGTCTCCAGGTTGCATCCATGTCCTACACACACACGCATACATACGCAGCTACACACACACGCACGCACACACACATACACACAACTACCCACACACTCATACCTGCACACTGACACAAACACATATGCCTACACACACATACACATACCCCCCACACACACATATACACAACTACACACACACTTATGCCAGCACACAAACACACATGCCTACACACACATACACATACCTCACACACAAACACACATACCCCACACACAAACACACATACCCCACACACAAACACACACGCCTACATACATACACTTGTGATTGCGAAAAACATAATTTGAATTCAAGATGTCAAAATTCAAATTAATTTTTTTCATTTATATTTTTTTAGGGAACAAATTTGATTAAAAACAAAGAATTCAAACAAGATTCGTGGAACCCCTGAGTGATTTTTATGGAGCCTTGGGGTTCCGCGGAATATAATTTAAGAAACGCTGGGATGTAGGGATTACGATTTATCCCTCTTTAGTATTTCTTTCTTTGTTTTTTCTTCTAAAAATTAAATACAAGTTAATTTCTCAACAGCCCGGTATTAATTCAGCATCCGAAGAAAGTTAAAGCAGTTGAAATTGAATTTGTAAAGTTTGGTAGATGCACTAGTAATTATGTTTTAGATATCTCTAACGATGCAATTAAATACTTTAGTTTTTTTAAAACGATTTAAGCACTTTTAATGATTTGTGGGCTTTTACAACATTTATGATATTATTAAATTTGAAACTTTTTTTTAAATAAAAGAATAACCAATTTTACGCAAAGCCATTAAATTGAGAAAATAATGTTGCCATATTTTCAATATGATTGTTGTATTTAAAACCGGTTCAAAGCATTTTTTTCACTTTAGAGCCGTTTTCCCGATTATTCAGCATTTCAAAAATTCTTTCTTTTCCATTTCATTATACGTTGCGTTTCCGTGTTTCCACTTTGTATGACGTATATATGGCGTAGTTGGCGGAAAGAACGTGGTTGTTTCTGGTGCGCGTACTTATGCATATGTGTTCAAAGCTATACTTCTTTGCAGAGTAAAATTCCTATTTTTTTGCAATTGAAATTGCATTCTCATTCCGACGAAAGATAAATAAAATAAAACTAAGAGTATTAAAAAAAAAAAGACTCCAAGATTCTTTGAAGCAAATTTTATTACTGTATAAATATATTTTTGCCATTTTAATTACGCACCAAAGGCTGTTTTATAAAGAAACATGTATGCACATTTTCAAGTTTTTCAAAATAAACACATAAATAAAAGCTCTTTCCTTTGAAATTTTATATTGTAGTTTCAATGACTCCAAACTTTCTCGATTCAAATAAATTACTCAGCACTCGTTTACCTCTAATCCGAAATCGTCTGTGTGGTTCCTTCGAGCCGGGTGGTTTTGACGATACAATTCTGCCATTTTCTCCGCTGAAATCCCATGTTGGATGGAATGAGAGCTATTAAATAGCGATGCCATTTGCTTCAAAGAACGCAACTCCAGTAGATCGCATTTAAATGAATGATCAAAGAATTTCATGGATTGAATGAGTTTCATTCTAATTTTTAATCAATAAGCCAAGAGAGCCATTTTAAACTGAAAACATTTGAATGGGTACTTTGAAATATAATTAAACTTTTTGATTTCTAGGAAGTTATAATTCAGAGATGCGGGCTTATATATATATTTGAATAGAAAGTATGATTTCTCAATATGTTTGAACTCGATTTAAAAATATTTCAGGGATATTTTTCACATACATTTCATGTGAAATGCAATTCAGTGAAGGGTTGTGTAATTTCTGCTGCTCATAAAAAATTCTAAGCGGATTACAGAAACAGATACTTTCAATTATTTTGGGTCTTTCAGAAAGAGATAGTTATAAATTTCAATTAGTTCCTTCGTTTACACAAAAATCTCGCTAAGACAAGAAAATTTATTATGCTCAAATGCAATGTATTGGTATTTTGTAAATTCAATTTCAAAAACTAATTTCAAATTATGGCATTTTTCAGTTTAAAATTGAGGCAGTGAGAAGCAAAGGGATGTCAGTGGACATTAGGGTAGTTCAAAAATCTATGTAAAAAGAAAAGTTTCTCCTAAATAACAGGACACTCCTCAATATTTTTAGACTTGTGGATAGAATATACTGGAAGAGTTTTAGCTTCCTATATATGTCAACTGAAAGAGGGTGCTCAATTCCTCCCCCAAACTTTATCAGTTTGGGGAGGGGGGGTTAAAAATGCATTGAACTGAAAAAACAATGCTACATATTATAATATAAACTATTGATATATGCATATACATTGCAATAAAATAATTATTTACAAAAAAAAAAAAAACACAGCTGGGGAAATTAAATATTTATAAATTTGTGGCTATTTCCACCCGACGGTTAATGTTAAATTAAGGGGTCATTGAGCACCCTTTAAAATTTGAGTAAGAAGCTAAAACTTTCACAGCTTGATACTATTAGTAAGTCTAAAAATAATAGGGTCTGTCCAGGACTCTAGCTGAAAAAAAGTTTTTTTTTGAACCACCCTAGTGGACATTTTCAAGTTTTGAGTACAACGCGTGAAAAGCTCCAGTCCTAGATAGATTTTTATTGAAAAGTTTTCTAAATAACGCTGTATTGCAGCACCTACCAGGGCTACTAGTACTACCCCAAAACAGAGGAGTTGTTCACCTTCCATTTGTGCTGGTTCTCTTCAAATTTAAAATTTTAGCACTTTTACCCTTCTGCTTCTCACTGCGTTAATTAAGTTTTAAATTGAAAAATGCTTGCAGAATAGCTGCACGTACAGTCTTATATGTTATATGGCTAAAATAAGAGAGTAAAAAATAATAATAACCAATGATTAGGTTCTGTACGAAAGAAAGGAGAAATGATAAAATGCTGGGATAAGAGAATAGAACAGAATAGACAGCATAACACAAAACAACAACAGTCACAGATGAAAGAAATATTGTTTTTCATAAATTATTTCAACTATTACCTTAAATTTGGTTCATACGAGTAAAGTTAGTAAATTTCAAATTCTACTAATTTTAGTCCAAGTGCTACTTATATCTTTTACGTCAGGAGATCTAAGGATTATATGGCGTTCTCGTGATAGCATGATATTTTTACTAGTGCAGTCTTTCCAGTCAAAAATGCGTCACATGAGTTCAAGTTCAGATGAGAAGTAAATGCTAAAATACACGTCTTGTAGGTATTTAATGATATATTACATATAGTGATTGTAATACCGGTATACCGAATAGCGGTATTTCGAGCAATTTTGCAACTTCGTTGTATTGGTATTTGCTGAGGTAAAATACCGGTATTTTCTGTTTTAGCTGTAGTTTTAATTAAAAGTTTTCAATTGTGAAAGTGAATTTCAAGTGTAATTCGAATGTTTTTGTCTTATGAATAATATATTTCAACCATCAATTGCAGTAACAATTTATGATGTTTTTTTAAAAATTCATTTGTTTTATTACCTGTATTAAATTTTGACAAAAATTTTTCTTGTTCGTATAACAAATGTTGTCTTGTTTCGCTATTTAACTTAAAATTTGGCGAGGTGATATTTATTAGAAATTATATAGTGCCTTGAAAAGTTTTGCATAGAGGTCAGTTATAATCAACTGGAACATATTTACATAATTACAATTGTAAAGAATTTAGAAAACAAAACAAAAGCGAATAAAACAGACTAACAAGATCATATTTAGTAAAGTTCATCGTAAATTTCAAATCAATGGGCTGATAAAAAGCAAACACAAACTTATTGATCAAGAGAAAATCTTTGAAGATGATGTTAAAATTGAAAAAGTTTCGTATCTCGAAGAGAAATTACAACTAACTTTACATTAAAAAAAATATGATAATAATAATAATATACACACCATACAAAAGAAACACACACACACACAATTATTTATCCAAACATAACACGCAAGGGACCGAATTGTTTGAAGATTAAGGACTTCGAGGCAACTAGAGGAGGGGTATCGCGCATTTTAAAAAGAACCACCGACCTGAGTGAATTCAGAAAGAGTATTTTCAACTGCCCGGAATTTGAGCATTAAAATGAGTTTCAGGCTTAGAGACAATTCAATAGATGCATTATGTTTCTTTCTATTATTGGCTTTTTATTATGACATTTGTTAATTCAGTTTATATTTGTTCACTATACGTTTTCATAATTAATACAATTTTTGCACAAAATTATGAAATGTTGCAACGAAATAATATGTTTTCTACATTTTCTTTGAGGAATTTCTAATACTCTGGTATCACGTTTATAAAATTCCGAATACTGAGTTTTTGTTACGGTATTACATTCCCTAATTACATACTTCAATAGCGATTTTAAGTTTAGAGTCATCTTTTAGATGAAAGGCTTATATTTTCGTCTGAGAATGCTTAATATAAAAATTTTTACATGTGGATTCTAAAGCTACTAAAAATGGGAATAGATTTTTACGAACTAGAGACTTGTTTTTAAAATGTTTATTTTTTATTGCATAATCAAAATAATTTTTGAAACGAAATTAAAAGGGAAAATGTATTAAACCAACAGAATTACTTAAGCACTTGTGAAATATTCAAAAAGTTAATATTTAAATGCTCCACATTTGCTATTTGTCATTAACTAATTTTCGAAAAAATTATTTTGGTATTTCTAGAAGTTAATTCGTAGTTCCATGGTTTATTATAATTTTTTTGAACATTTCCATTTTTAGATTTAGAAAGTAAAACTTTTAAATTAACTAATTTAATGATAAAGTGCAAGTTTATATTCACACCTTACTCCCACAGAATACGAAACACAGTCTTTTGTGCCTAAATTTGTAAATAAAAATGCATTTAAGGAAGTAGTTAATTACATGAATAATAAGAAAAACAAATAAAGTGAAGCTCAAAACTCTGAAGATAAAAACTAAAATCTTTTAATATTAAAACTAATAACTTTTGTCTTTGGAAGTACATTTAAGAATTTCCCTTAAAATACTTTATACAATTTACAACTACATAAAATGATGCAATTCTGTCTCCAGATGTTTTCCAAATCGATAAAAAATTTTAAAACGCCGAGGTGAAATCTATTTTTACCCGAGAAATTATTTCACATGTCACTTGTAATAAAATTAAATTGCTTTCGCGGCTTTTTGAAGTAATAAAGAAAAATGCTCGCAGCGCTGCCGCAGATACATTCAGATATGTCTCTTGGCAACAGCGTAGCGAGGATAACTGAATAAGAAAGAAAAAAAAATGACGAATACATTTTTATTCGGAAAAAATAGCAGGAAAAAGAGAAATGATAAAATACAGGAAAATGGGGGGAAAGGACAGGACCAGGAGAATAAGGGAAAGAATCGATACTAAAGCTTCTGTCTCGATCTGGAAGATATGTATCACCTTTTATATTCCTTTCTTTCCATTTTTACTGAAATGGGAAAGATAGGGTTTGTACCTCATTTGACCTTTCGTGTCAAAGTTATTTAAATCAATTGAAAAACTTTTCACTGAAAGATACATTTAAATTTGGCAAGAAAAGAGTTATGCCAAAAGTGAAATCATTTAGATTGTGGTCATTAATTTTGACTAATTGATCCATAAATGAACTAATAACGATCTTCATTTTATCTGGAAGAAGTTAACGTGTATTAAGTTTGTGTTGCGCAAAAATGATAGGATTTGCATGTATTTAATTAATTGCCAACTTTTACAAAAATTTTTCTGTTGTGCCGGTTCTAAATTTGAGGACACTTTTCGACGGATGTATATTGTTGGAAAAATTATTCGTGATTATTGTGTTGTCTGTGATATTATGTTGTAAAAGCTCAAACTGAGACATATTTTATAACTAGAAAATCGCCCGTCAAAGTATGACGGATGAAAATTACTTCTACATTTGAACGAAGCAATTCCTTGTTTGATGATATTTTGATAGTTGAAATTTTAACCCTTACTCCAGTAGAATTACCCTAAAACCGGCAAAACAGTTAAGCCTGTTTAGTCTTACTGTCAAAAAAAAAAGCCTTTTCCTGCATGTGAAACATTGCCAAAAAATATTCTCAAATTATAAATAATTTACTGAATTTTGGTGCTTCAACAATGAAATAATGCTGTAACGCATGCCATGGCGCGAGTTTTATTGTTGATGACCTCAGAGCGTTACTCGATCAATGAATTGGCTATTATATATCTGAGGATAATGTGTGTGGTAAACTTGGTTAAGTATAACAAAGGGACAGTGTTACTTTTATTAATAAGAAAAAAAAAAGGTTTTCTTTTTCGATAATAGACAGTCTACTGATAACCTGAATTTTAAATGTGTTTTACTCAAGAGTTATGCCAAGCGTAAAATCATTTAGGTTGTAAAGGGGTCGCTAAGTTTGACTAAATGTTCCATAAATGAACTAATGACGATCTTCATTTTAGCTGGAAGAAGTTAACGTGCCTTACGAGTTGTAGGAAACATTTGCAGGTATTTAATTAAAAATTGCCAACTTTTAACTTTTTTTTTTTTTTTTGCCAGTTCTAAATTTGAAGGCTTTTTCAACAAGCATATTTAGGTGGAAACTTATTTGTAATTATGGTGTTGTCTGTGATATTATGTTGTGAAAGCTGAAATTGAGATATATATTATACTGATGCGTACGGTAAACTTAGTAAAATTAAGGGACAGAGTTACAATTTAGTGAAAACTCGATTTTACGTTTGTCAAGGGACTGCATTAAAAAAGGTAAAATACGGGAAACACGTAGCAGAAAATGTAGATTCGGGAGACGTAAAATCAGAGTTTCACTCGATTTATAAGTAATAAAAAGTTGTTCTTTCTCAATGATAGATAGCCTACCTAGGACCGGGACTTTAAACATGTTTTATTCAAAACTTGACATTTTCCACTTACATCCCTTTGCTTCTTACTGCATCATTTAGAAATAGTTATGGCGCAAAACTTCAGGAAGAGAAAAGATTCGCTTGGTTTCAATCAGCGGATGAACATGAGCGGAGCATCAAGTACAACAAACTCAAGAGATTGAAAACAATAAACAATCCTTGATTGCCTTAAAAGAAAACCGTTCAGTTATATAAACATTTGCACACCACAACCATACAACCATTATTTTTTCAAGATATTTTCCTTTTTTTTTATTTTGTAAGTGATAAGAAAATAATTACCGGTGATTGGTGTTTGTAATGCATCCGGAAGGACATCGAATCTCATCCTGAGAATATTGTTTCAAGCTAATAACATGAATTGTTAACGTTTATTACTTACGAATGAATATGATAATGCAAGGAAACACGTTAACGAGTTTGTAAATGAGAATAATCTCAATGGATATCTTTTCCGTGTATGAATTACCATTAGCTTGCTGTTCTATGCCCCATAAAGAGTACATATTATGCGTAAGCATTAGTTTATGAGCATGAATGTATTCTTATTGCTTAATTTCAAATTTTCATTGCACTTTTTTTTAAGCTTACCCTGCTTATTCAATGTGCTTTTTTAGCAGCTGCGGATTTAAAAGTTTAGGGTCCTGGTGCACTTAATTGTTTGTGGACCCTTTTATCAATCACCCTTAAATTAAGAGTTTTAAAAACTGGTCCTTTGTGCTTGTGAGGGACCCTTGTAATCGCATGATTTGTGATGTTTTATATCCACCACTGTTTTTTAATCTAAAAAATTAAAACAAATGGTCTTCGATTATTGTACTTTTATTAATTAACAGCTTTAAGTTAAACGGAGAAAACCAACGTAAATATAGCACAAACATGCAGATTACTGCATAGATATGTTTCTAGGTTTCAAGGAACCCCTTTTTCGGTGCAAAAGTTGTTAGCTTTTGTATATAAAGAACATCCGGTAAAAGCAAGAAGAATGAGCAGCAGACAGCATAAATAGCAAACTAGCAATTAATAAAACAAACAAGCCATAATGGAACGCAGAGCAGAAAATGTATTGCATGATTCTCTTTAAGAAAAAACCGTTAAGCAATAAATTTATCCAAAAAATCCCATAAAATGCCTTTTGCTGTCAAAATGAAAATGCTAACGAATTAATTAGCAATAAATTTCATGTTGGAAAAATGCAAGTATTTAATTGAATCATTTAATGAAAGGCAGAATAAACATAATAGCGGAAAAAACAGCAAAATGTTGGGAAAACAGCAAACCAAAATTGCAAAAGGTGTGCAAAATAAAACAAGAAAGGGAAACGTAAAGGCAAACAAAAATAATTAAGAAAAACTGAACAATAATATCTGCATGACTAAAGCCAAAGGAGTTCAAAAAATAGAGGGGGGGGGGGTAAGCTAATTATAAGAAAGGAAGCCGAACTGCAGAAAAATACGGAATGGCTTTAAGGTTATTGACTCATTCGGAACGATTCTTCGGCATGTGGAAAGACTCCCAAAAATCAAGATCTGAAGAATTTGGACATTTCTGTATAATTTCATTAGGGTGTAAATCGAAGTAGTAATTTGATTCCCCGCAATGTTGAGCAGTACTAGATCTGTTAAATTGTTATGTCCATTTAAGTGAAATTTCAAAGAACGACGGGTCTGCCCGACATAAGCAAGACCACAACTGCAATAAATTTTATAAATTCCACAACAATTAAGAGGTTTAATCGAATCTTTACGAGACGAGAGAGCGAAAGTTTATAAAATGTCAAAACCACCACTTGGAATTGGAAGAGCTTGAGGTGTTATTGTTTTGTGTTTCTTAACTATTTTTATTTGCTTGTACGTTTCCATTTCTTGTTTTATTTTACACATATTTTGAACTGTTTTTCCAACATTTTTCGAGTTTTTCCTGCATTATGTTTACTCTACCTTTCGCTAAATTTTTCAATTAAATCGTTACATTTATTTCTAACATGAAATTTATTGCTCATTTATTTATTAACAGTTTTAGTTTGGCAGAAAAAAGTATTTCATGGGACTTCTTGGATAAATTTATTACTTAACGCTTTTTTCTCGAAAAAGAATCGTGCAATTAATTTTGGCTCCATTTTGTCTTGTTTGTTTTGTTAATTGCTATTTTCCTATTTCAGTTCATTCCTGTCACTTTTACCAGATGTTCTTTTTATCCAAAAGCTCACAAGTTTTGAGTTGAAAAAGTTGTTCCTTGAAAGCCCGAAACATATGTATGCAGTAATCCGCACGTTTGTGCTGTAATTAGGTTGGTTTTCTCCATTTACTTCTCAGCTCAAAGCTATTTATTAATTTCTCACTTTTGAGCTAGTTAAAATATGAAATTTAAAAAGCATTCACAACGAGATTTTTTTCCGGGATATTTATGAGGAAATAGTGTGACATTCCATGTAATCTAATGCTTTATCGTGCATTTTGCTTGAATGTGTTTTTGACGACTTCTATTACGTCACCTATTGTGCTGCGATTACACTGAATATTGTCGAAAGTTTAAGATCATAATTCATTATTGAGTCGTATTAAGACTATAAATTTATTAATTAGGATTTGTAAATGATTTATTACAGTTAAAATTGAATTATAAATTAAATAGATGCAGAGTTACAGTATTTTAGTAATCAGTAGCCAAACAATTTAGAATGGTTTTAACAACATTTTAGCCTGAAAAAAAAAATGCTAATTTGCAAACTGAAAAGTAATAATAAATAAAAAGAAGTTTTGATATTCAGGAACTGCACCAAAATATTTATTCAATAAAGTATAACAGTTAAAAGAAAGCAAAGGAGTTTCACCTATATTTCAAGATGTATATTGTATAAACTTTAAATGTATTACAATGTATATAACTAGGTATACAACATAATATCCTTTTCCACAGTTACGGTATTAGTTTCGAAATATGTTCAGGTGCGCACTGCACATACGTGAAACATAAAAATTGTCTTTCTCTTTCTCTCATCTAAAATCTAACGACGATGTACCTGCATCATGCTTATACATTTTACAGTTTATTAAATGTAGAGTCTTAACTTATTGTGGTAAAATACGATTAAAATGTATATTCGTAGTGGTTAATCATCGCACTTTAACAATAGTTCGTTTTCTCGCTTTAGCAAAATATTTGCTTATAAAGTTTGTTGAACAAATATTAACTTTGGGATTATGCGTATAATTATCATCCCATGCCGATTGGCGAGATTTCTATGCCTGCCTCTCACAAGATTTGAAACAATTCACCCTCGCCTTTTGCCAAGTTTTAAATATTAAGTTTTAAACACACACAATCTTGAAAAGCGTATAATTTACCAAAATAACAGTGTTAGAGATGTTACAGCTGTAAAAGAAAATAAAACAACGCTAAAAGGGAACAAAACTTTACAAGAAAATTGCACACACGTTTTAGAGGTATCAAGTAAACCTCGTTAAACAAGTGTGCACGTTATTTTTTTATTTTTATTTATTTATTTATTTATTTTTTTTTGTACTTTTCAAGCACTAAGTTATTCGTTCAATCCTAATGTGTGTCAAAAATGCTGGAGTATAAATTATTTATAACGCATCACCATCGCATGCGTAAAAATTTTTTAAAATTGAAGGTATGTAAAATTTTTGTTTTGTTTGTATTGTTACTTTTTCAAAGGGTTATGAGAAAAATAAATTTTAGATTAATTATAATAATATTTAATAATTTATTTATTATAATATTTAATATTCTGAATTTGAACTGTAAAGAATCAATTTGGCACTTGAAAAAAATAAAAAATATTCCGTTTTATTTTTGTTTTATAAACAAGAAGTTCCGTCCAGAACTAAAAAGCCTACTTTTCCGTATTCCAGTATCGGCTTTCTAGTATTTGATCAATATTCTTAAAATTAGCTAAAATCGCAAATGATTTCAGACGTAACTTTTTAACATTTTAAAATGATTTCTGGAAATAAAATACACCTCGCTCATCTGAAGAGATAGATACGTAAAAAATAAATAAGCACCTTTTAAACAAAGCAGTTAATTTATTTTTTTCCATTAACAAAAATCTTTAATCGCTTTCAAAAAGAAAAAAAACTTAAAATAATAAATACATTAAAATAAATACATTGTCAAAAAAATATTTTTTCCCCTATTGCCAAAGAGTAATTTAAAAAATGAATAAATGAACTTTCAAAATAAATAAAAAACAATAAAATATCAACTAAAGGAAATAATTTTCATTATCCAAAAAAAAAAAAAGTCTGCGCATGTGAAAATAGAAACAATTCATACCAACAATCACTATTTCAAAGTAAAAATCATGACTGCGGAGTCGGAGTCCATCTCATTTTGGGGTAAAAGAGTCAGATTCGGGAGTCGAAGGTTTTTAACTCAAGGACACGAAGTCGGAATCGAACATTTTCTCTTTAAGTCCACGACTCTGCTAATGTTAGCGAAGTCGGAGTCAAACTTATTTTGAGATAAAGGAGTCGAAGACTTTACATTTCCAACAGTCGGACTCGGTCCATTTTCTCTCCGTTTCTAATTTTTTTACCAAAGGAGTTCAAGTCAGAGTCTGGAAGCCGGAGTCCGACTAACCTTTGGGTACAGAAGTCGGATTCGGAGTCGACTGTCCTGAAATTCTAAGAGTCTAAGTCGGTTGTTGGTCATCAAGAGCTATTTCCAACAAACATTTGTTTGAAGTAAATCTGCTTTTAAGTTCAGGATCTATATTGGCTTTTGAACCGTTCAAAATTGAACGGAAAATTGTTTAAATTAAAAAGGAACTTTCCATACATGGTCTTCCTCAAAAACTTTTTCCTACAAAGTTGGTGTGAAGCAAATTCGCTTCTAGTGCGGGATTTATATTTGCCTTGAATTTCTCCGTCAGCGCTAATGTTGGTTTTCTAAACTGTTCAAAATTGAATAAAAAATTGTTCAAATCAAAAAATGAAATATGGGAGTAAAGTGTCCTTTTCGAGATTTTTCGAGTAAAAAAAAAATATTTGAATCGGACTATTCACTCAGAAGTTATTGAGGGGGGGGGGGAGACAGACAGATCGACAGACGATCCCATCTCAATACCCTACTTTCCAATTTTTACTTTTTCGATACTTATTTAATTATTTTATTTATTTTTAACTTTTTTTTTCCGCGAAATTTTTAAAATGCATTTAGCCTTTTTTCATACTTTTTTCTTCTTCCTCTGACTTTTACTGGGAAAGTAGGCTAAAAAAAGAAATATTTACTAGCTTTTTTGTTTACGTTTAATGGACCTCCAAGTTTTAAGTTTTGTTATCGAAATATCATCAATTATTGCTTCTGTTTTCAGAATACTAAGTTTATTTTTAAAAAAATATTTCATTTTTTTCCTTTTAGTTTTTAGGGAAATACGAACAAAGAAAATAAATGCATTTTCAAGTGTTTCGATATGATGGTATGATGACCATAAATCATTCTTCATTTATTCATTCCAAAGCTATTCCATAAATCAGATAAATCAAAACTAAATACCTGTTTCTCCGTTTATAATTTCAATCCATCATTTTGTGACATGTTTCCTTGAATAAAGTACCCCCATTATCACTAGTATAACAATTTAAGACCAAACTCTGTAGCTTTTCTTACACGCTAAATCTTATTTTCTTTATTTCCCTTAGTTTATTTCAAGTTCATTAACTTTTGGTGGGCTCTTAGTTTATTTAATCGTTGGGTTTCTAATTCTCTCTGTGGTACGAATTTATTAGTTAAAATAAATGTAATTTGTGAATAAGCAGAATCCCTTTGGTTGTTGTTTGAATTTGTTTATTATTCTTATTTTTATTTTTTTAGAGGATACAAAAGTATTTATTGAGTAAAGAGAAAAAAGTTATTTCCGATTAACCGGGACCGAAGGCAATCCGGATAAGCGAAAATCCGGATAATCAGGGAAATGTTGGTAATAATCAAAACAAAAGCTTGAATAAGCTAACGTATCTTTTATTACAGCGAAAACAATTCACTTAAACAAAATTTGCATTGAATCATTTCGCGCTTGCACTTCATCATTAATAGTTCCTCTGCAGCAGTGTCGATTTGATATTCCATACGAAGCCGTGATGTCTGTTAGATTACTATAACTTATTGCACAATCTGGGCATGAATTGTGCATTTAATCAAAATAGTAAGAAAAGTTTTAGTGTACTTATAGTTCAGTTTTTGTTACCGTGATTCAAAATTTTGATTTATAGTCCGACCGCGAACAAATGTCCCTTAACAATCATTTGAGAAAACCTCAAAATAGGTAGCGAAGGAAGAAAGGACACAAACTATATTTTAGGTTAGCAACATTTTGGCGATATGAAAAAAATTTACTCCTAGTATATTTTCTTTATGTGATTATTTAGACCTGAAAGATTTAAGTTGCGGCAATAACTGCGTTGAGTTGGCGAAAGAGTAAAAATAACAAAAACTGCATTCTTCATTGCAACTCTACTCGAGCCAATTTTAAACTGAATCTAACTATCAGAGGCGTTGTTATCTCTGACCAATAGCTGTTGAAATAAGTTAAACCAAGGCCCATCCACTTATCCACTTACGTAGTACGTGACCTGTCCAATGAGACAACTGCCTTGAGCGCACAAAATTCAAATGTTTTACCTCTTTGGCTATTTTCTTAAACTCCAAGGTGACATATTCCAGCTATAGGACGAATGACGCACTTGCAAATGCCTTTTCAACTTTTTTCTCCATATCGTCCCTTCACGAAAATGGACTGAAACGGGGCGGAGCAAAGACTCAACTTTTCGCGGTTGAACTATACTACTTGGTTGAAGACTTGATCGATCTAGAAAAAGATTCTGCCTCATGCCATTGTGTTTGATGATTTCTCATCAATTGCTGACAAGATTGCGACGATCAACTTGATTTCTGTTTTAAAAATACTCTCAGAGAACGAAGAAATGGATGAAGATCCTGCTGAAAACGAACAAATCAGAAAATGATCAAATTCAGCCGTTTGCTGCTGCACTTCAAAATACTTGAAACGATGCAGAATTATGTTTTCCATGAATTAAGGTCAGTAGAACAAAAGTATGTCTCAAACGCAAGGCGCGCCTTCCCCTTTTTGCAAGGTCGTGCTACGCACGACGGCGACAGAGCCAAAAAGGAATCGAGCTCTACCGATCAAAAATGCCCCAAATGAAGGGAGAAAACTCAAACCAAAAAAGTAAAATGGAATTCTTCATTATGTATAATGGTCAGCGGTGAAATTATACTGCTCACGGACACAATCCGTCTCAAAGAGAATCTAAAAGGAAAAATTATTGACTTGTTAAGTCTAAACATACCATTCAAAAGCGCAATCTTTTACACTGAAAAAAAGGACTTTTATTGATGCTTGCATTGGCATTTTCCTTCTTAATGTGGAGCCGTGAATGCTATTTCGGTATGTCTAGAGTACACAAGGGTGAGCACACGAGGCGCAAGAAATTTGCTGCTCTCCCATTTTCGTTTTTGCGGTGACTATCTTGTAATAGAATTTGTGCTATTATAGTCTTTTATGATTTAGTTTAACTTTTCAGTTCTGAAAAGTAATGGCTTGACAATAATTAATTGATTATCCTTCCCAACCCCCTTTTATTTCTTTAACTACTTGTGTATTCAGTTAAAAAAAAAAAAAAAAAAAACTTTGGAGAGACTATGCATTTGCTTTAAATATTATATACATGCTATTGCTTTTGTAACGGTTCCATATTTTACAATTTTTGATTTTACTGGAAATGATTTCAGTTTCAGATTTAAAGCAGGAATCCTCTAATTTAATTTAGAAATCTATTCAGTACTCTGCTGTCATATTTTGACTGGCATAAAACTTTGAGTAATTATTTATTAATTAGAGTTTAGAGAGATATTTAGAGCGACGTTAACTTTGATATTTAAAAATATTTTCTTTTTCCAAAAACGCATTAGTATATCAAAAGCAGGGTTCGTCAAACCAGGCCCAGCACGAAAAAATCCGTCCGGTTTTTTTTCCGGGCAGGCATACTTGAAAAAACCCACTATCTTAGTAATGTGGATTTTTCCGAATTTTCTACAATTTGAAACTTTTTCTTCAGAAACAAACTAAATATTGATCAATACGAATTTGGTCCAATTATCAAATATTATAAATTTAAGTTGCGTAATAACCGTTTCCCATTTTTTTAAATTCTTATTATACTAAAATAAGCAATAATTATTTCAATCAAATTAAAAGATTTTTATTTATTTTTTATTTTTTAAATTGTTGGGATAAAATGCTTTGATTCATTGAAACTGAACATCTCTTTTTCAACATCAGCTCAATGCAGGTTTTCCAAAGAGAAGAAGTCAGATTTCAAAAGTCAATTTCGATCGCCCCTCCCTTACATCCGCCTTTACTCGAAATAACTTCGAGATATGAAGTAAAACCGCATACTTTGTTCAAAAATTAAAACATACAAATTGCTTTCTTTTGATAAATTTTACGCCAAACGTATTTTTTTCCATTTTACATTTGTCTACAAAACCTCACTCCGGGTGTTAACTATATTTTGCTCGAACGTTAAATAATGCATAAAACACTCAAAAGACATTTGATGGACGGCGCTGATCAGGCTTGGCGCGACCCTGCTCAAACGCAGATCATTTATTGTCTAGTCTAAGAAGAAGTGGGTTCGGTCAACTCAGAATTTCTGAACGTTTTAATAAACGACCTATGGTAAATTAATTTTCAAATTTTTACTCACGCGTTTCGAAAGTCAAATATTAGTTTAATATGTGCACCTTTATGTATAAAAAAACGGACGGTTTGAATTATCATTCTCGTGATAGAACGATTAAGGGTTTTTTTTTTTTTTAAATCATATACTCATATTAAAATTTTTCATTGACAATATCATGTAGAAAGTTTTGTCAAAAAGCTGCAGTTCGGAATACGAAATAAAACGGAATCGAAATCCCAATGCAAATGTTCTTTGCCTTGAGCCATTTTTAAATTACTGAGCCTCACACAAAAATTAGCAGGGCATTGTGTCCAACTTACTGCGTCTTATTTCCTGGAGCGGCGAAGAAATTCCTAATTGAATTTCCAGACATTTGTTAATGAGTGTCTTAGAGAATTTTAATTACAATTTCTTTATATGTGCATGCAATCTTGTAAGATTTCTGGCAGTTTGCCTCACATCGTGCGCACACACAATCGAGCTCATTCAAGCGCGGTGTATAATCGAATTGAAGTCAACAAAACTTCGGATTAAGGAAATTATTTTCGGGGAGGCCGTCATTCCCATGGGATACACTCTGAAATTCTTATTTCAGTTGAATTGCTATTTCTTCATTATCTGAATAATGTGAGCAGTGTAAAAGCCGACAATAGTTTCCTCGTTTTATCAGAAGTGAATCATTGGAAGTGAAAGAAATGCTTATGTCTAAGTATTCCTCGAATGATTCTCAATTTTTGAAGCACAGATGTGGAAAATTACGCGTTTATTTTGAACACTTATTCTCTCGTAAATAAGTATTCCACTGACAGAAAATATATATATGTATATGTATATCCTGTTTAACATTAAGAACATATCTAGCACCTACATTTATGTAAATGTGGAATTTATCTTAAAACTTTTTTTTAAATGTTTCTTCTTTTTGTAGAAGTATATATATATATATATATATATATATATATATATATATATATATATATATATATATATATATATATATATATATATATATATATATATATATATATATATATATATATATATTCTTTATTTTCTTTTTTTGATTTAATGCAAATAATTTCAAGCAAATCCAATTCATTTTAGGAAAATCACCTGTGTCAAAAAAAATTACCTCTCATTCTAAATTACAAAAAGTTACGTTAACTTTAACCTTGCATAACTTAACGCCAGTTTGTACTGAGTATTTAATGTTAAGACATGCTTTAGATTTTTT
Source organism: Uloborus diversus (assembly GCF_026930045.1). Lineage (NCBI taxonomy): Eukaryota > Metazoa > Arthropoda > Arachnida > Araneae > Uloboridae > Uloborus > Uloborus diversus. The sequence continues at coordinate 23,258,200 of NC_072731.1, read as the reverse complement.
TATGACATTTTGAAATTATTGTTTGCTCCGTTAAAAAAAAAAAAAAAAAAAGTAATTCTACTGCTTCGGTGTCACTAAACAACCCAAACGATTTTTAATGCTTATAGAGTTGCACTGCAAGTATTCCTTATTCACGCTACAGTAGACCCTCGTTTTACGTGGGTTTATTTTACGCGGCTTCGATTATACGCGGTTTAAGATTTGACAACTTTATTTTATTTTACGCGGATGAGTTTAGGTTTTACGCGGATGCGGTAATGCAAACAGATAACATTTTCCCCTCTTTCAAAATCCAAACTCCTAAATATTGCAGATTACACTGCATTTATGGCATTATTATATTATTACTGCATTATGGCGTGCTAATAATCAAGTTTGCGTCACTTGAGACATTTTATGCTATTGTCTCAGAGCTATTTTCAGAGCTATTTCCAGCAGTAAAGTTATTAAACTCACACAGTTGAGAACTCATTACAAGAAGAGCTTTTAGGAGTGACAAAGGATTCCAAAACCAACGAGGATATCGACACCGGTGACCACAACCAAAAACGTTCACATTGAAATTTAAGAGCCATTCCTAGAGAATGGAAATGATCTTTCTGATTTGTTAGTGAAGGATTGGGTATACTGTTTAAGAGACGTGCCTTCGATTAAGATGTCCAGCATTATCATACATGAAAATAAATTTGAGTTTTAACTATTGAGAATTTAACTATGTTTTCCTCGAAATTCATAAACAGAATAACTAAAAAACTTAGATCTTTGAGCAGTAATTTAATCAAACTTTGTCTTTTTCCCACTACACGTTTTATAAACGCTTACATTAAAAAAAAATTTTTAGCTTAATTAATTTTTATTCATTAGAATATTTCAAATGAATGTTATACCTAAATTTAAACCGCGATATAAGAGAGTCTCATAAGTTCTTCAACGTTGTGACAATTTACTTGTCAATTATTTATACTTTTAATGCAATATTGTTAAAAATGTATTGCATTTGTATTTGCAGAGCAAAAATACAAATTGTACATGATTTGAAAATTTTTGAATTTTATAAATTATTTTAGTTTTTGCTGTTACGAATTATGGAAAATTTAAGCTGTTAGGGAGTGGCTCGTGTTGCTCTCGATAAAGCAATTTCATTTTAACTTTTAGTATTTCCCTCCGATAATGGTACTTGAATTGCAGCATATATCTGTCAATAATGATATGCATTTCTTTCCTTAATTTGAATTTCCTTGTGTTCTTATAGATGTATCTAAATTATTCCAAAAGTAGATATTTTTGATTTTAGATATAAATCAATAAAGATATTTAGAGACGGAAGACAATTTCTAGAGTGAAAATGAAGCATATGATGAAATGAAGTAAATACTTGCAATTGCATTTATTTTGTTCGTAATTTAATGAAAGTGGATATTTTCTTATTTTATCGGTGAATTTCAGGTTATATGAGTGAGGTATTATGACTGAGGCAAAGGGATATAACTGGAAATTTTCAAGTTTTGAGTAAAACGCATTTAAAGTTGCGGTCCTAGGTAGGCTTTTGTTGAAAAGTTTTTCTAAATCATGTTGTGTAGCAGCACCTACGACTGTTATTAGTACTATTTCTTGCCCCAAGACAGAGGAGTGGTTCACCTACCATTTGTACTGGTTAGCACCAAATTTTCAGTTTTGGCACGCATCCCCTTGCTTCTAGCAGCCGGAATTTAGGAGTAGAAAATGGTAGAAATGAAATTTTATTTCGAGCGGTAATTATTAAACTGCTTTCTTTGTTACGAAATTTGTTGCGTGAGATAACCAATAGACAGTACGTTTAATAATCATTTTGAAACAATTCAAATTATTATACGAACTTTATCTGCTGAAGCCAGGTATTTTTAAGAAAAAAAAAATATACAGTCGACTCCCGCTACAACGCGATCCGACTTACGCGAAATGGCTATAACGCGAGTTTTTCCGGAGCAACGAATTTTAGAGCTAAAGCGAATGTTTCGCTCTCAACTCGAAAATATTTGGAAAGGAATTGTGATGCTAAGTTTCGGTTTTGTTATTGACTACTAAACACTAATTCGTGAATGTACTTTCATCCTTTCAGCATCACTGACTGCGCAAGTTCCCACAAACCGCACTATAAACATAGCATTGTTAGTGTGTATGTATCACTACTCCTCATTTTTCATTTTTTTATTCTAAATATGAAAGGTGATGAAATATTGTGGCACCTCGGCACGCTGTTTCATGTAAAGTTTGAAGACGGAAACAAAAACCAAAAGTTTGCGATAATTTAAGAAAATGTAAAGATTCTTGATAAGCTTGAACAAGTAGAAAGTGGGTCGAAGGTAGCACGACAATTAAGTAGATGGGTGAATCTTTCACACGTATAAATAAAAGTCAAGAGAAGGCAATTTGTTTAAGTCCAGGGGATCCAGAGGGGTATTACCATAGATGTAAATAATATAAAAGCAATTCTGAAGTTACTGTATTTAAAAATATATTAGAATGACGATCAGATTGCGCAGGATAAATCATCATATTTATTTCTTTAGTTATAAATGTAACTTATTGTATCTACTGTATAGTAATATTGCAGTGCAGTGCTTTATTATTACTACATACTGTGCGTTCCGTACTGTTTTATTTTTATATATCTCTCTCCCATTGATCGTTGATTTTGAACATCGTAACAGTATTTTATGTTGAATGATGCAACTCTTAAAAAAATACGGTAAAAATTCAGCTCTTTATGTAAGAAACGGTAATATATAGTTAATAAATGGTCAAAAACAGTTTAAAACGTGTTTGAATGTCTAAAATGATTGGGTATGTTAATAAAAAAATCATATGACACAACACTTTTCCACAACGCGAAATTTCGACTTACGCAAGGAATCTTGGAACGCATCCCTCGCGTAAGTCGGGATTCGACTGTATTTTGATCATCTATGTAAGCAAATACAAGAAGGAAATATGTCCGTTTCCCTTAGAGGGGCGTCTTGTGCTATTGCGTCGTATTGGCATATTTTGTCTTCTTTCTTCAACCTGGCCTTTGACCTGTTTCGTTTTCCTTGTTCCCTTTTGTGTTCCCTTCGCTTTGAAAAAAAATTTTCGCTGTAAATGAAGTTGAATAAGCAATACTTTAACGAAACAAATCGCAAGAAGTTTGACCGCAAAAGAAATATTCATATGTCTTGATGTTTACTGGTGGGTTTGTGTGTTGTTGTGTATTACAAACTCACACCATTGCCAACATGGAATAATATTTCACAAATTTAATCATCTCCTAGGAGAGAAAAAAGCTAAAATTTTTGTTTGAAAACTCGAATTGCTGTTTTTTTTCTCATTGCAGTTTTAAGATTTTTTCGACAATATAGAATTTAAGAAATATTTTGCTTCCGCAGCCAACTAAATAATAAGCACATCTTTGCAAATAAACAACTCGTGGTATGTTTTCTTTTTTTTATGTTTCAAAACTTTTTTCCCCTCAGATAAATTGTCAACAATAGTTTTCATTGGGAACGACTGTAATTTTCATTTGGCAACAATTTCGATTTCCATTGGCCACAGTAATTGCATAGCATTGAATGCAATTATAAACAGGAGGAATGGAAAATAATTTATGAAACAAAAACTTGAACAAAGGAAGTGAAAAAAAAAACCCCCAGAAATCAATGAAAACAAAGATGAAGTCATAACTCTCAGGTAGAAAATCTAAATATATAAAGGTTAAGCTGTTTGTTTCTTTTTTTCTTTCTTTGTACCCGATGGCTAGGAAGCCTCATAGCAAATGCAGCCCTGAAACTTGACACAATATTCGAACGTACCCCGGGGCTCTGCACCTCGAAGCTCGAACTCGAAATTTCTAATTAGTTTTTTCAAAATTAATTAAATTAAAATTTCACATATTTCGCCTAGTTAGGAGTTAAAAAAAAATCTCTCCACCCTCTAACATTATGCGTCGTTGAACGCTCGTTTCTGAACAAAATGTTTGTTTCATTTCCTCAAATTAATTAGAACAGGAGATAATTCAATTCTAATTAAGCCAATTTTCAAGGCAAAACTTTGATTAATTTCAAATTCACTTGTCTGTAGTTCATCTTGGACAAGCGACGCGTTTCGATAGATCAACCAGAGATTTTTTGTTTGGTTACTGCACTTTTTAACCGAATAAACTTAGCGAATTTTTTTCTTTTGACTGACGAGTTTTTGAATGTCCCACGGGATTTTTTTTTCTTTTCTTTCCGAAAGCATTTCTCACATTTTCTTTCTTTATTTATTTATTTATTTATTTATTTATTTTTACATTTTGCGAAAAGTTGTTATTATTATTTACGGATGTTTTACTGTTATTACTTTAGGTTAAATTCATTGTGCGTATGTTAGTTGATTTTCTTTTTAATTTAAAAGTCGTTTGGCGAATTTGGCGATAAACAATGGAGTTGTGGAGCTATTTTACATTTGAAATCTACAGGTAATGTAATTTTGATGTAATTTTTGTTTATTTGGCAAAATATTTTAAAGTGCAAAGGATTGTATATAGGTTTCCAAAGGGTGTTTACTAGGGTGGTGGGAAAAAAACTTTTTTTTTTTTTTTTTTTGATAATCAATTTCTAATAGCACATGAAACATTGGCATCCTAAAATCGGGAAAAATGTTTTCAAAAATTATAAATCATTTTTGAAATCGCGCAAGAGCCCTCAAGTTGAGAAAAAATAGAAAAAATTAACAATTTTTAATGGCGTACATTTTTTTCAAGAAATAATTAACTTCATTTCTAATGGTATAAAAAAAACACTTTGTAGTTTCTGAAATGTATAGAAAAAACTCGGAGGCACATTGTTGTTATATTTGCACAGAAAGCCTTAAAATACCACTTTTAAAGTAAAAGTTAATTTCAAAAATTCTTAAGCTGACATAAAGCTATAAACATCCGTTTTAATGTTTTACATACATTTCTCTTACGCTGAAATGACTCAGGACTCACCACGTGCAGGACCGTCGTTTCAAATTTTTCCCGGGGAGGGGGGGGGGTTAAAGGATACAAATTCAATGGCAGTTTCAACGGAAAACAGCAAACTAGTATGTTGTGGCCATCACGAAACTTTCTTCTATATATTTTTTTTTCTGATCCCTCCCCATGCTTGATGAGGAAGCAATATTCCCAACAAAAACAAAATTACACATGCATTTACACACTTGACGACCATCCCAATGTCTGAATTATTGCAAAAGCAAAGCAAGGAGCGAAAATTGAAAGTTATTTTAAAAGTCTTGCTTGAATTAATTACAAATATTTTATTTGTTAACAAACATAAGATGGCAACAGTTAAAAATTTTAAATCATTGAGATAATATTTCCGATCATTTCCATACAATTAAAATCACGAGAAATACGCAGACGACAATCTATTACGATTTATCTTTCTTATTGTTGCATTAATAAAGCTATTTTTATTCTAAAAAAAAAAAAAAATCAACACCTCTTGGAGCGATTGGCGTCAAAATTGAACCGAAGCCTGTTTACATATGGATTCACATATATTCCAAATTTCAACCAGAACGTAGCATTACTTCTTGAGATAGGGCACTCACAATGGAAAAAAAGAACGGCCGATTGCGCTACCCCCCTTTTTAGCTGTTGACACCAAAATAAATTCAGCTCTTATACCCACTAAGGGCTACTTGCCGATAAATTTTTCTTTCATTCCGTTCATTATTTCTTGAGATACAGCAGTCACAATTGACGACAAAAAACGTTCTATAGCTCAACCCCCGTTTGAGTTATTGACACCAAAATTGAATCAGCACCTGCTCCTGTTAATGGCAACATATGGACCAAATTTTGTTTGATTCTGCCAGTTACTTCCTGAGGAATAGCAAGCACGCGTAACTCAAAAAACGTTCTATTGTTCCACCCCCCTTGGAGGAATTCGCGCCAAAAACCAATGGGCACAAGTTCACATAGCGGCACATATGTGTACCAAATTTCATGCGGAAGTTTTTGCTGTAGAGCGACCACAAAAAACTGGTCACACGCAGACGTGACACACACACATACACACACACACACACACACACACACACACACACACACACACACACACACACACACACACACACACATACACACAGACAGACAGACATTTTCCAAAAAAAGTCGAAATGGACTCAGTACACCTCAAAACGTTCGAATCCGTCAAAATTCGAAATTCGAAAATTTGCACGAATCCAATACTTTCTCCTATATATTAGATATAGAAGAAAGTAAAAACACGCCCACACAAATGTGATCACATTTATTTCTCAAAGCCGTGTGGGGGATGAAGTACTCCCCCCCCATGGCCCCTTAATGACGAGCGTAATCAGGTGGCGGTAGCTTCTTCTCTTTTTTTCTGCCGACGATTTCCGAACGTCCCTAGGGATTTATTTTCTTTTTTCGTTAGACAGATGGGATAGCTAATCAATCGGAGTTCGCTAAGAGCTAGGTTGCGGTAGCGTGGTTGCTTGTCGCGTTAAGCGATGAACAATGCAGTTGGAAAATTATTTTGAGTTTAAAGCTACTGTAAATCTTTTTTTATGTTTTGGCGTATAGTTTTAAATTCCATAGAAGTTTTAATAGGTTTTTACTTTCTTCTATATCTAATATATAGAAGAAAGTATTGGATTCGTGAAAATTTTCGAAATTCGAATTTTGACGGATTCGAACGTTTTGAGGTGTGCTGAGTCCATTTCGACTATTTCTGGAAAATGTCTGTCTGTCTGTGTGTATGTGTGTGTATGTGTGTGTGTGTCACGTCTGTGTGTGACCAGTTTTTTGTGGCCGCTCTACAGCAAAAACTACCGCATGAAATTGAACGAAATTTGGTACACATATGTGCCCCTATGTGAATTTGTGCCCATTGGTTTTTGGCGCGAATTCCTCCAAGGGGGGTGGAGCAATGGGACGTTTTTTGAGTTACGCATGCTTGCTATTCCTCTGGAAGTAACTGGCGGAATCAAACAAAATTTGGTCCACATGTTGCCCCTAACAGGAGCAGATGCTGATTCAATTTTGGTGGCAATAACTCAAACGAGGGTTGAGCTATAGAACGTTTTTTGTCGTCAATCGTGACTGCTGTATCTCAAGAAATAATGAACGGAATGAAAGAAAAATTTATCGGCAAGTAGTCCTTAGTGGGTATAAGAGCTGATTTTATATTGGTGTCAACAGCTAAAAAGGGGGGTAGCGCAATCGCCCGTTCTTTTTTTCCATTGTGAGTGCCCTATCTCAAGAAGTAATGCTACGTTCTGGTTGAAATTTGGAATATATGTGAATCCATACGTAAACAGGCTTTGGTTCAATTTTGACTCCAATCGCTACAAGAGGTGTTGATTTTTGAGCCATCACGATTGCTTATTGTTCTCATTTGACCGTTGTTGGTGTCCGTGCCTTTTTCAACTTGGACCAGAAGCCTTTGCAGCACTACCGTCCACCGTCCTCTGCTGGTGGCGCGGCTGCTCCGGTTTTGAGCTATCCGATCTCCTGGTCGGAAGCGTCCATGTCCTACACACACGCACGTTCACACACATACACACACAAGACTTCACACACATACACTCACACACGTCTACGTGCATACACACAGGTCTACGCACACACACAACTATGCACACGTAACCGCCCAGGAGGAGAGGCAGGCTTGGGGGGGGGGAGCCGTTTCTAGAAACAATAACTCCAATGAGTAAGGTCCTGTCTCAGTTCGTGATTGCGAAAAACATAATTTGGATTCAAAATGTTAGAATTCAAATTAATTTTTTTTTTTTTTTTTGTGAATAAAAATAGCTTTATTAATGCAACAATAAGAGAGATAAATCGTAATAGATTGTCGTCTGCGTATTTCTCGTGATTTTAATTGTATGGAAATGATCGGAAATATTATCTCAATGATTTAAAATGTTTAACTGTTGCCATCTTATGTTTGTTAATAAATAAAATATTTGTAATTAATTCAAGAAAGGCTTTTTAAAAAACTTTCAATTTTTGCTCTTTGCTTTGCTTTTACAATAATTCAGACATTGGGATGGTCGTCAAGTTTTTGGATGTGTAATTTTGTTTTTGTTAGGAATATTGCTTCCTCGTCAAGCATGGGGAGGGATCAGAAAAAGGAAAAATATAGAAGAAAGTTTCGTGATGGCCTGATGGCCACAGCATACTAGTTTTGAAAAGGCGTGTACGCATTTTAGTTAAAGAAAAATTATCATATCGCATCAGAAGGGATGAAAGGGATCGTGGATTTTTTTTTTTTTTTTTTGTTCAATGCTTTTTATTTAAGTTCTTAGCACGGGCATTGCCTGCGGGTACAAGAGGCCGAACACGATCAGTTCTTATTTTTTTTAGAATTCTTTCATTATTTAATTGTTGCATAACTATTACTTTTTCAGTTGGCATTTGGAATAGTCTACCAGAAGCAGCTGCTACTTCGAATGGGGTGAGTATTTTGAAGGGAGCTCTTGATCGTCATGGGCGGGGGCAGATAAGTTGACTAGGATCAGCCTAGCAAGATCCAGAGCCTGTTGCTGGTCGTCACTTTTGTATTTGTATTTATCAGTAAAAAAATTTTAATATTAAGTTCAAAATGCTTATTTTTAATGATATATGCATTTCTGGAAATGAAATTGTGCTCAAGTGTAATTTATTGTTCAGGCAAAACTATTTTCAAATTTCACATCATTTTAAAACCCAGAGCTGCATAAGATAGAGTTTGAATGAAAATAACAGAATGAACAGAAAAGGAAATATAGAGGTTTACGGCGTTACGAGAGAGAAGAGTAGTCTAGAGTCAACCCACCTCACCCCTGCAGACTCCCACTAAATTGCCGAACCTTATATAGTAGTTTTAATTTACTTTCATGTAAGGATTTTTATGATTCCTTCGTCCTCTGAAAAATGTTCCGACTGCAAGCTTTTTGCTGTTGTTCATTTAATTATTTATTTATTTAGTGAGAAGCAAAAATAAAATAAATTTCTATTAGTTCGCGCGTATTTTATTGAACTAATGAGTATTAACTATGCGTTATTATTCCTAAAATTTAGGGAGAAATTTAGGTGAAACAATAGTAACTGTAAATATTATTAAAATATAAGCTAACGAGAGTTTTATTTAAAATATATAGAGAATTGTTTACGACCAAGTTTCGAGCTATTGATGAGTTCGTTTTAATGTAATTGCATGTATTCAAGAGGTGAAAATGGATGAGTGTAGTTATGTGGACGTGTTTGAATCTGCGCTTCTTGAATTCATTTATCCCTGAATAGTTAGTTAAAATGAGAGAGAAATGTGAATTTGTAAAGGAGAAAGAAATTGTGCCCAAAAAATGTGGCCCAGAGAAAAGCTTAGGAATTGTTTGAAAAATAATGTTCAGATACAACAATCTACGTTTACGACCGTGTTAAAAGTAATACATTAGGCCAGTAGTTCCCGCAATGGGTGTTGCGAGGTGTACCGTGGAGTATTCTATTCATAGTAGTAATTACACATGCGTACATATCCTAACATATATTCTAGATAATTTACTGATCGAGTGACGCTGACGTCATCAACAATGAAACTCGCGCCATAGCATGATAATTTGATAATATTTTCTGGCAATTTTTGACATGCAGGGAATTGTTTTATTTTGATAAGCCTAAACTGGATCCAGTAGCTTAACTGCTTTACTGGTAAGACTGTCATTTTAGGAGAATGAAGAAGCGAAAAAATGGTCAACAATTAACGCTATCCACTGGAGTTAGGGTTAAAATTTCAGCCACCAAAATATCACCAAAGAGGCAAATTGCTTCGTTCAAATGTAGAAGCAATTTTCACTCGTCATACCTTGACGAGCGATTTTCTAATCTATAACGAAGGTAGATCAGAGTGACACGAGAAAATTATAATTCTTCAAAATGTGCCGCGAATTATGAACGTTTGTGAAGCCCTGTGCAAAATTAAGCAATGTAATGGATTAGACATAAAACTTGCTTTGTTAATAAAAATATTGATCTGTTGTGAAAATAAGTGAAAGCTTTTTTGTAACAGAGTAGAATTAATAAATTTTTACCTTTTAATATTTATAGGAACAATTTGGGAGTGCATGTGTTCCTTAAGTTATCATAATTGAATAGCTATGGAGATGGACCCTTACCTACACCAATATTATGAGTTAAATACACCGCAAAACTTACTCATAAACCTCCGTCTTACTTACTACTAACTTCCTAACATTTCACAAAAAATTACTAGAACTATCTGATTCAAAAGGCGTTCCTTTGTTTCAAATTCAAATTGCATTTGATTTTTACTGTAAACAAGAAATGGTAATTAAATTAAGTCAAATCTTTTACGGAGTATTAATTATACTTTCTTCTCAGTTCTTTTGCAGTCTTCTACAAATACTCGCTCTTCCGAAACACGAGTATTTAACTTGCATAATCGGATTCCATTTGACAAAACGTGAAAATAATAAAATTACAGTTGTTGAGATACCCTTGGGATATTTCTAAAACATTTTCTAGTCATTAAATCCATCGAGTTTATTTAAATAAAAGAAAATATTCTCATATATGTGTAATGGATTTATTTTTTGCCCGGCGAAGTGAAATAAGTTTATGGTTTTCAATCGTGTTACGCCACCTCGCTTGTATGTTTTGATTTCTTGATTGGCTTACAATGAATGGGTACAGTATAGCTGGTTTCTCAGTAAAAACATTTGATTGCAGCGGAATACAGTATGGTTTCTCGTAACAAAGCCACTTTTCAGTTTTAGTTTAGCGTCTTAAGCTTCTTATATTAGGTTTTTAGGATACCTTTTTTTATTCTTTTTCAATACTAACTCTTCTTTTCTCTCGGGGCTCTCTTGAATTTTTTATTCTAGGAATCCAGGCAAGCACATTTGCCTTCTAGAGCTCGTTCAAATAAAAATTTGATTAATTCCTTCCAAAGCTGAGTACGATAAGCAATAGGAAAGGAAGATAAAATATTCTTAATTACAATGGGGTAGTTTGAAAAAATTTTAAAAGTATTTTTTTCTGAAAGAGCATGCTTAAAAACATAGGATCTGACCATTTTTTAAATAATTTATTTAAGTTTAATATTTTTAAAAAATTACTTAAATCGGTAAAAATTACTTAAATCAGTAAATCTTTCATTGTTTTCACTTCTGTCGTGTGACACCACAAATGATGTAACGACGCAAACAAACGTCGAACTTCGTAATCGCAATTTCAGATTTAAAAAAAAGTTTTTAAATTCTAAAGACTATTTCAACAAGCTTGGTTCGCACTAAAAAGTATGAAAAAAATAAGTATATGGTTTCTTGATTAAAACTGTAAAAATTTGCAACTGATCTTAATATCTTTATATTTAGAGTATTCGAAAGCAACCAATAAAATTTAAACTAAAAATTGAGATAAGAAGAAATAGAAGAGGTATAGTAAAAGCTATTCGTAAAAAACTGTATACCGCCTAGTTCTTTTTCCCTCAATTTTTGATTAAAATTTTATTGGTTGCTTTAGAATTACTCTCAATATAAGGATATTAAGAAGAAATAGAGGCGGTATAGTAATAGCTATTCGTAAAAAGCCGTTTCTTTTTCTCTCAATTTTTAGTTAAAACTTTATTGGTTTAGAAAGATTCCAAATATAAATATATCAACTTTTTAGTGTTTTAATCAAAAGAAACCATATACTTATTTTATTTCATACTTTTTACCAAAAACAAGCTTGTAGAAATAGTCTTTAGAATTTTAAAAATATATACATATTTTTTTTTTTAATTTTTTGGTTTTAAAATTTATTTGAGGTGAAAACTTTTGAAAGTTCTAACATATGCTATTGTTACTATTCCTTATTTAAAAAAAAAGAAAAAGAAAAAATGGTATTGACTTTTATTTTAAACTAAATGTATTGCACATTAAGAGAGAATAGCTTTTTTGTTTATTTCATTAATCATTTTTCAGTATTGCTGGTTTGTATGCTCGAATTTAAATGCAATTTTGTTCAAGTATAGTGAAAAAAGAAATCTTTTAAAAATGCTCACAAATATATGCTTGCTTAAGTTCAGCCGTGGGACTGATTTGTTGAATTGATTGACAGTTCATTTATTCATTGTTTCTGGCAACAATTAAAAACCGGAAGCAAAACACAGGCAGATAATGTAAGCTAAGAAATAGTCTTTAAAAAATAGTTAAATTCACAGCAAAAGTCTTTCTGAGAAGATCCTATAATCTTTAAACTGTATTGTGTTTCATTTCATTTCGTAAAAGATCTAATTCATGTACGTGATAGATTAATCTGGACTGACTAAGAGAAACATATAAGCTGTAATTGCGCATACAAATGTAAAATTACTTGCGACCTAAATTTTGAATAAGTGGTAATCTTCATTATGGTAATTTTTAAAGGATTGCTATAATTTGATAATTTTGTATGGATGGTCCATTTGGTAATTTTTATAATATTACCGTAACGCAAACGCTGAAAATAATAAGCACAATTATGAAAAAAAAAATTGCAAATTCACAAGAACGATACTTTTTGGGCAGATTCTCTGCTGAAATTTTTAAGCTAATTTGCACTTTGTTTTATGTCTTTAAAGAGTCAATTCATGCACATGTAGAATTATCTGCATTGACTATTGTGAAACGTATAATCGTGAAAAATCTTGTAAACATAAAGAATTTTCGTATTTTAAAACAAATTGCTCGCGATATAAATTTTGAACTAAAGTTAATTTTTGACTCTTTATTCCTTTGCTATTTTCATCGACTAGCAAGGTCATCCATTTTCATAAAAACATTAAATGTAAAAGCAGTTTGTTTTTTAATAAGCTACAATAAATGTCTGTTGACTTTAAAATTTAGTGCGTATTTGACACCTCTTTTTCTACTAAATCACGTTTTAGAGCGTGTTTCTATAAAATAAGGGTTTCAAATGCAGACATACTATCTACTTGTCATTCTTGTGTGCAACTCCCGCTAACGGTAAAATTTAAATCTACCATCCCCCCTCAAAAAATTTTTCCGTTGTTGTCCCTAACGCAGGTAAGCGAGGACTGCATTAACGCTGATGACATTACAAGACACCTCCACTTCCATTGATTTGGATGTGGGGTTGAAGGAGAAAAAACTTTCTTTAGTCTCTTGTACTCATGGTCAACTGCTTACGACGAACCGCAGAAACTTTGGGACCTCAAATGAAGCGAGGACGTTCCCTTTATGTACTCAACGGACCACAAGTTCGATGTCTTAACAAAGTAAGCTCCTGCCGGCCCTTTTTATAGAATAATATAGTCGTAAATAACTATAAAAATTCTCTCACATCTTATCAATTTAAAACTATTAACTAGTTACCGAGACACCGGTATATATTGTTTATGTTCAAATTTAACTATTCCTTTCATTCCAGAACTATATATCACTTCCAATACACGTGGAAGGCAATGTTCCTACTCGGCGATGAGCTACTTTCAATAAGATTGAGCCTGCCACATTAATTGCGAGTCCTTAGAAATTCCTCCTTTTAAGCTGAATTATGTTTTCTCCGAAAAAGTAAAGTTGACTAATTGAAATGTCTTTGAGATTTATAATTAGGCTTTGTTTGTCTCCGCTTTCGTCCTAGGAGGCATTCGTCTTCCATTCGAAGAAACTATTCACTTAAGGTTACGATAAGTTTGAAGCCGGCAAATGCATGAATAAATTAAATTTCCCTGTATTAAAGGTAGTGCTTAAAATTCACTTTTCTGAACAATTTCGATTCTTATAGCGTAAACAAAACTTACGTTAAATGATTGCATTGCTAATTCATTTTCTGCTTGAACATCCCTGAATATCTGACTGTAGAAGTCATAAATCATTTGTTTTTTAAATTCAGAAATCAGAAATTTTAACTTGTTTGGAAGGTACATAAAAGAAACAATATGTGGCTCACAATTTTACGCTAATGTAAGAAAGATGAAATCTAACACGACTTTTTTAGCTATTTTCTTTTTCACGCACTCTTAATTTAAAAAAAATCTTTTGTGGCCTTTTTTTTTTTACTTAAAACGAAGGATGCATTGCTTCTTTTTGCGATTCGATTCTTGTATCTAACATTCTATAGTCAATTACACATTAGATGTACATCAATTATATATTAAATGTATAATTAGCGTATACGTCAATTATCTTTTTACATACAGCCAATTATAGAATATCAATTCATAGTCCCACAATAAAAGAAGTAATAATAATATTTCTTCCCTTTTAAGTGTTTATACCTAAGCTTTATTTTCAGTTTATTTTTCCCATTGGAGTTATTTCGATTTTTATTTTTTTTTTTTCATTTACAATAGAGATAACTATTCAACAAGTGTAGTTTCACTTCCTTTGTAAAGGAAATTGCAAGAAGACTCACCCTAAAATCATAAGTTAAAATAATATTTGAATATAACCTTTGTAATAAACGTATTTCAAAAACTTAAGAGTTTAATCTCACTTTTTTTTTTCAAAATTTATAAATATGTTTTCCATTAATGGTAATTTTGAAATAAAAAATAGCAAATGGCGAAACATGGAAGTTGATAAATAATTTAATAAGCATTTTATAAAATAGGAAATACGAAGCAAAACTAACAAGGGTACTAAATTGATTTCCAGCTTAATCAAAGTCAGATTATATTTGGATTGTTACCATTCCTTCGGTTTTTTCCATCAAAAGCTTTATCAAAGCACAACAATTGTAGAAATATTCAATTTTCTTTTATTTGAGATATCCTTAAACAAATAATTAAGAAAATCTTTTTATTTACATTTATTTAAAAACAGAAATCCCAAAGCGCATATGAGAACATAAATAAATCATTTATTTCAATGACTTATTCATCATGAAAAACACAAATCATCAAAAGACTTTTCCCGGAAAATTTAATTGAAAAAGGATCGCGATATTTTTATTGAAGCAATGGAGAAAAGCAAGACTTTTTATTAAAAATAAAATCATGCGAGTAACAGTATCTATATTTATAAAGAAATGTTTATCTAAAGTAAGATGGTGTCAGTCTTAGAAAGGTATTACAAGGTCTATTCCAAAAGTAATGCAATTATTTTTTTTTAAGTAATTTATTGAACAGATTTGCACAAACACTTAAATTCTTCAAAGTAATGTCCTTGGGACTCTACACATTTTTTACAGCGTCTCTGCCGTGACTGGTAAGCGCCCTTAAGGGCGTTTGGGGGGACTTCTCCCAATGTCTTCGTCACGGATGATTGATCTCTTCTATGGATGAAAAACGGGTTAATTTTAGGTCTGCCTTAATCCGAAGGAACAAAATGAAGTCTGCTGGGGCGACGTCAGGACTATAAGGGGGTGGGGCAACGTTTTCACCTGGTGTATAGCGAAGAACTCGCGAACAGGCAGCGTGTTCTGGCAAGGCTCTTCGGCACGAAACGTGGTGCACATTTTTCTCATCGCTATGTCTTGAGTAACAATGCGAAACACAACAATAGACGACCTGTTCAATACATAGGCAACCATCTTGATACTCAATCGACGATAAAAGTCCAACAATTGACGAACACGACCCTTATTGTTGTCGGTTTTGCTGGTTGACGGCTGCCCAGAGCGTTGTTCGTCTTGAACCTCTTCCCGGACCTCTTTAAAGGTCTTTAACAACCTCAAAACTTGTGAGTAGGACAGAGAAGAGTCCCCGTAAGCCTCAAGAATCATTTTGTTACTCTCCTCAAGAGATTTTGATGGTTTAGCAACAAAACTTAACTAAAAATCATTTTTATTCTTTTTTTCGTGACACGTCAGTGCGCAGAGGTTAACATTAACTGACGTCCGGCCACTTCCAAAGCTCGGAGAACACCGAGACCGGTTTTCCGAAAAACCTTAGGGTCCCCCCCCCCTACTTAATCCAAGTAGTTCGGTTCCTCTCCGACCAATAAAAGTGGCCCGGGAAATTCAATTTCATTACTTTCGGAATACACCTTGTATAATTCGAAAACATGGTATTTTCTTCATAAAAAGCAATAAACGTATAGTACAGTAAAAATAGGGGTCGGACCCAAACATCCAAAAAAAAAAAAAAGCTAAACCTGGTGCAAATTGTTTATTACACTCTCAATAAGAACAGATAAAAAGTCCCACCCCATTGTGCGTCGGGTTTTGGAATGGGGGGCATATAAAAATTGCTGTTTTGGGTATTTTTCCAGAATTTTTAGAGTAAATTTAAAATGAGAATATTATGTTTTAGTAAATTTAAAAGCATGAAATTAAAAGTGTTTGACCCCCAAGAGGGATGACATAACCCACCAATGCTACAGAGCCCCCCTATCCCCGTAAAACGAAGCAGTATCCCCGAACCCCCCCCCCCCCCCCCCCCCCTCCATACATTACATATGGAAACATTACTTTATGCTAAGGTAAAGTTAGAAATCGAGTGTGTCCATCTTCCAAGATCGAAGGTGCACCTGCTCTCAAAGCTACAGCACCTCCCCCCCTCCGCCAAATAAAATAAATCCTCACCCCCCCCCTTTATTTCAAGTAGAAGTATTATTTCATGCAAATCAAAAATGCATTAAATCAGGACTGTCCACCCCATAAGAACAGTAGCTCACCTCCCAAAACGAAATTATATACTAAAATATTATCCTTCCCCCCACCCACTCTAATTGTGCACATTCGATTAAATGGCCAGAAAAATTACGCTGAACTGTTTTTTGCTTTCAAATGATTTTTCCTAAGCTTGTAACAAAAAGTCTTCGGTATCAAGATGTTTTTTGGAATCTAGGTCCTCAGCACAATCGTTATTGTTGCAGCTATGTCTAACACAGTTTGTGCATATAATTGAGCACTTCAGTCCACTTTCAGACTTTTCAAACATTTACGATATCCAATGAACTCCTCAGAGCAAGCACAAGATTTGAGACGCAGAAAGTCTTCTGGAGCAGAAGGCTTGGCTGTTGTAATAGGACGCAGATTATATTTATGTGGTGCTTTCTTTGCACCCATCAAAAATGACACTAGCTTTCCCATACTTACAAATTACCTATACACTGCATTGCTGGCATATTTCCTTGAAGCTTACAGATCATTAACAAAAATATGATCAAGCAGGTATCTTCCATCTATTGGAGATAACCAGTACAAATGGTTGATGAACCTCTCCTCTATCTTGAGGCAAGAGATGGTACTAGTAGACCTGGTAGTTGCTTCTATACAGCATGATTTAGAAAAGAAAATCAATGAAAGCCTACCTAGGATCTTATCTTTAAACGCGTTTTATTCAAAACTTGAAAATGTCCACTTACGTCCCTTTGCTTCTCACTGTCTCCCTCATATACGACACCAGCTGTTCGTTCTGTGATGGTGGATGAACCTTTTGCTTCAGATAATAGCACTTTAACGATACAAGATTTCTTTCCTTCTGAAACCAGATTCATCGAATACTGATGGAGGATCAGCGCATAACTCGTACCAGAAGTTTTCAACAATTTGTTATTCCATCTTTAATGTTCATACCATTCGGTGTAAAAGATGGTTTGGGCTTACACATCTTTACAGATAGTAACTAATCTCGTAACAGAAGCTAAAGACATAACTGCTTACCTCCTTTACAAAGAAATGCCACAAAATTGTTTGCCTTCAATATCCTTTGATGTTACTACCCGAACGTTAAAGGTCTCACTGCAACTCACTTTAATCAGCGAGCAATACCACTACCAACTTAAGAGGGAGGAAACTTCTGGGGGCTTTAGAAACGGATTGTGATTTCCAAACTGGGAGACAAAAAGGTGTAAATATTTAGCATTCTATTGTTGTATTGCTCATTGCTCTCATCAAGACTTGTTCTATCGTTGAATCACTACAGGTTCTAGACCACCTGAAGTTGTCACTGCGTTAGATCATTGGATAGCTGATGTTTTAGCTGATGTTTGATGTGATCAATGTTTTTTATCGCATAATGGACTTAAAAGTTTGAGATAGTGTTGTAAGTATATCTCTGCATATTTAGCATAATTCACATAACCAGCTGCGTAAAAGAGAAGTAGCTCGGTTTTTGCAAATGAGAACCCCCACCGACTTAGAGGGTGCAGAACTGCAGCATTGCCCGTCTCACCATTGGCAATTTCGGTTTGTCCCCCCCTTACGGTGATGGCAAAAGATTGTAGAATAGTTGAAGTTTGTTAATCAAGAAGAAGTAGGGAAACTTTGGTCAATTTGGACTTTTTTTTATGCTGCACAGGAATTTTGTTTTCCAGCGCTCTAAACAGTTTAATTACTCCAGTCACAAATAATTTGGTTACTGAGCTCGCTTAAATCTTTTATAATTATCATTCTGACATTATCATATCATTGTGTGGCATTTTGTACTTCGGAAAAGTTTAAATCAGGGAAATTTTTTCGTGAACTTCACTGCAATAGTTTATTTTAGAATGTAAATTCAGGGTCCCCCCCCCCCCCAAAAAAAAAGCGATGGCGCACCCCTTAAGTGTGACGGAGCATCCATTCAGAATAAAAGCCCTCAAAAAAGAAAGAAATACCCCTTGAAAAAACTGCCTTAAAAATTCGAATGACGCAAAGCTGCTCCATGAACCCCCCCCCCCCATTCTCCCCCCCCCCGCCTGTGCCCCCCTGTTAATTAGAATTTTTTTCTGTGAGAGTTTATTATTTTACAATTATAGAGTGGTTTCTGCAAGGTTTGAGAATTTTTTATTAAGTAATAGAAATTATTTTTATTTAAATAGAGGATAATTTCGTCCCCCCCCCCTTCCCCCCAAAACCCGACGCCCAAATGCTGGGACTTTTTACCTCTTCTTGCTGGAAGGGTAAGAAGTAATTTGCAACAGGTTTCACCTTTTTTTTTTGGATGTTTGGGTTTGGCCATTTTTTGCCCTAATTTTACTGTACTAGTAATGAAAATTTGTAACATAATTACTTCTTTTACCACTATGATGCATTGTGTAGAATCTTACCTTCTTGCTCAAATTGTTTATCAATTTGGTGTCATAATTACCACTTATTAAAAAATATAAAGTCTTTGAAGCTCTAAATGTTGTGACATCCTCAATACATAATAACGAATTCACTGATCGAGTAATGCTCCTGGCGTCATCAACAATGAAACTCCAGCCATAGCGTGATAATCTTACATAATTAAAAACTGGGCGTATATATCTATGTATGTATCTACGTATTTATGTATGTATCCATGCCCGAGTTACTTTTCCCGAACGTCAGTGAACTGATTATCGAGCCAGGTATCGATATATTCGTCGTTTTCCCCGTCTTTATGTTTGGCCATTTAACATAATCCTCCGATAATAATTAGTGGAGATATCAATAAAAAACTATTAATTATGACCCTTAGATTTCGACACAAAATCCCCTTTTAAAAAAAAAAGCTTTCCTCCATTCAACTTACTATTCAGTGCTTCATTTCAACTTTTCGTAACAATGCTTTTATTACAATTTGTAGCGTGAAGAAGATCATTGAGAAGAAAGATCTGTTGCCATTTTTTTCTCAAATATGAAAAAATAAGGTTCTAGCTTTTGTTTTGAAGCTTTTCCTGTATTTGGGGGATTTGAAATGTTTCCTTTCTGGTTATTTTCCTGCAATCTGCCGCAAAATTTTACTGTTTTTTTTTTTTTTTTGTTCAAGCCTGATTGTTAAAAACGCGTCACTTGACATAACTTTTATTTTCGAGGTAGACCGTGTAAAACCGGGCGACGCGGCTAGTTAGATAATTTTTTTTTGACAATGTTAGACGTGCAGGGAAATGCTTTATTTTGACAAGGCTGAACTCGATCAGGTAACTTAACTGTTTTACTGGTAAGACAGTTATTTTAGGAGAATGACAAAACGAAAAAGGGGTCAACAATGAGCGCTATCTATACTGGAGTTTAGGGTTCATCGACTGGAGTTAGGGTAAAAATTTCAACTATCATACCACCAAACAGGCAGTTGCTTCGTTCGAATATAGAAGACCTTGACGGGCAATTTTCTAGTTAAAAGTAATAATGAAAATACCTTTATAATTGGGAGAAAAGTTAATCTGATCAAGCGTTATGTAAATAGAAATGAAATGAAGGGATGAGCATCCAGTAATATAACAAATCTGTGAGCCACTAGGTTTTTATGCACTTTTAAGGTTTTTATTAGACTTTAAAGAAAGTTTTGGCAATTTGTTAACTTATCTAAATATTCATTATTTGTTAATTTTGCCTTATTCATTATCATTGTTTTTAGTTACGAACAGTGCTTATTTGCTGACAAAGGAATGCAGAAGCCTTATATTCTTCAACGCATATTTACACGGAGATAGTCTAAAATTAATGTGAATTTTAGAGCTGTCATGCAAGACGAATATTCAAAACCCGCTTTGAAAACAAAACTTTTCTTTTAAATGTAATGCTGGGAATAGCTTTATTTCAGGAGTCGAGGAGTCTTATGTTAAAAACAAAAATATTGTTAGATGCCTTAGCTTTAAAACTTACATTAGAAACAGAAGCTTCAAGTTCTCTGAAGCTAAGCACTTTTTTTTTCATCCGGGAGCATTATGTTACGAATCTACTAATGATGTAAAAATGGGGTTCAGTCAAACTTTATGTTGGGAGCCCTCTAATGAAATAAATTTGTGGATTAAACAACATTTTTGTCTGCTAAGGCTATGGATGTGGTAAAAGCAAATTTAGTGTTAGAAGTCTGCTAATGGTTATAAACATTTGGGTAAAGCACACAGTTAGGTAAAATAGAACTTAGACTTAGTTATCAACTTATGTTAGAATCAATGACAAAAGCAAAGTTAAGTTTTAGAAACCATGCCAAAACGGTCTTTTAATCACTTCGAAATAATTTCGGTTTTGTCAAAACAAAAATTATAAATACTGAGAAAAGTCTAGTAGTTTTTAACAAAATCTATTAAGTAACAAATTTCCTGAAACAAACTATATTTTATGAAGAGAATAAAAAATTACTTAAACAAAGAAAAATTTGTCAAGAAAATACTTCAGTGCTCAACACACAAGAAAATACGAGTGAACGAATCCTTTTTTATTTTAACTAATTTTTTATTTTAACTAAATTAACGTATGTTGCACCAAAACCAAACACAAATTAAGTTTAAAGACCACGTCAAAGTGACTTTTTTATTATTTCGAAATAAGTTCGGTCTTGTTAACGAAACAAAAAATATACGTATAGAAAATCAACAATTGTTAATAAAATCTACAAAAGTATTAAATTTTCCGAAAAAACACTGTATTTTATGAAGAAAATGAAAAATCGATTTAAATAGGGAAAAAATTGTCAAGAAAATACTTTAGTGCTCAACACACAAGAAAAAAAACGAGTGAACGAAGTTCTTGTAGTGTGTTGAGCATAGCGTTACTCATATATTAGCACAAAGCAATTTCTATAATTTTTCATTTAAATTAAGTCTTACTCCAGGTGAAATTTTCGTCCCTAGACTCATGTATATAATTATTAAATAAAAAGCATTCAGTTCTCTGAATTAGAAGTACATTTTTGCATATAACTCGCTTCAAGTAGCGTTCCTTTATTCAAGTTGTGTCATGACAATGCCGGTTCCTTGTATTTTCCATGAAACTAATCTTTTCCTTTGTCTTTTCTCTAGTCCGAGTTAGAATATTATTTCATAATTCCGTTTCGAAAGAACAAATACATTTGCTTCACTAAATGCATTACTGACGAAAGATACAAACAAAGGAATTTACAAGCATTTGTAGCCCTAATAAGACTTCGAAATGCGTTCTCACTTACTTAGTTCATACTATGAAACACAGTAAGAAACAGAGAATACTTTTCCCTTGATGAAATATTCATTGATAGAAACAGAAAGCTTTTGCATTATTTAATGCTGTTCTCGCTATTCATTTCTGATCTTCATTTTTGGTGAGTAACAAAAATAAGAGTGTCATATTTCAGTGTTGTCCTAGATTCTTAAATAATACGGAATGGAATGGAATTATTGGTAACTGAAGAATGGAAAACGAATATGAGACTTGGTGTAATTTGATTCCATGATTTGTTTTGCTTTGAGATATAAATCTGGTCTCATAAAGTGACAATATTATTTTGTGCTCTCATACATATATTCAGCTCGTGATTAATAATAGCCTGTTGCATATTTGTTGCAAAATTGCAGTAACAATATTTGAAACATGAAAGCTTTATTACATAAGTTGGGAAATACATTTTTAATGTGTTTCTTATTTTAGGAAATTCTATATCTAATAACTGCTACGTAGGTTCTACGTAGGTTCAATCAGGGCAACTTAAAGTACAGTAAAACCTATTAAGACAACAACCCTTTTAAATTGAGCACCTGTCAAAGTTGATAGCTTTCGTCAGGTACATGACGATCCACTTTTTCTGTGAATACCCTCTATAAGTTGATCACAAAAGTACTGCATCGCAAGTAATCAAATAAAACAGGTTTCACTGTATAACCACCTAGTGTATATAAAGGGTGGATCTGGCATTTGGTTTAGGAGTATTTCTGAAAGGAAGGTCAAAAGTGGCATTTTTGTGCGCAAATAGGGGGTCTGGGTAATATTTTTTGGAAAACAAGTCACCAAAATGGACCTTTAGGCTATCTTTGGTCCCTTAAGGGGCGTTCTCCCCCCCCCCCCCCCATGACCCTATTCCTCTGGATCCGTGCCAAGTATGTACATATGGGCGAAATTTAAAAATGTAATCTAAAAGAAAAGGGATTTTGAAACATCTGTTACACTTCCTCCGATTTCAGGGTGCCGTAAGAGTTATAATGCATTCATGCGAGTACATGTCACAATGTCACATCCTCCGCACGAAACTATCTAGAAATAGTAGTTAGGCTGATCTTATTACAACCTGTGAAGCCGTCAGGGATATCATGAAAATTTGATGTTTTACTTTGAGCAAGACGTTTTAAAAAATGATAAACTACGAAACTTGACTCAAAAAAGTTGTAAATATTTCTTCCACTTTATTTCTAAACTTAAACATTTTGCTAATGACTGAAAAAAAAGTTAACTGTGTTAGACAAATACACTACGGGAATTTCTATAACGAGAAAATTCTGTGCTACATTTATAGAAGTTATTTTAAATAATAATTCGAACAATCAAAACCAGGAGAGAAGCAGAAAAATTAATAAATGCAACTCTCTTGTAATTATTTTATTTCTGATATTTAGTACACGATTTCTACTTCGAAGCGATAGTTACAAGCTAAACAACCTCAGCTAATTGCATTTCTTTTTAGCTGAAATGTATGTTGCGTTTCTTGTCATTATCAATCACATCTAGCCGGTCAAATTTTTCAATTTCTTTGAAATTATTTTCTGACAACAGCTGTCTTTAAATGAGAAAAAATGAGCCGTAAGAAAACTTCAGGGCTTTTATTTCTCGTTTTTTTAGGGTATTGTACATTTCTAAAGCTTTGATTTTTCCCTTTTGCTTTTTATTCTTGCATTTCGATTTCATTTTCTTCATGCAATAAAACTCCATTGTAAAAAGATATACTTTCTTTTTACAATGGATTGTAAAATTGGTACTTGTTGTAGTTATTAAATTAGATTTCTGGAACATAATTTTCAAAATTTAAATACATTTCTTCTTAAAATGTCATTACTTATCAAACTTAAGATTGATATTTAAAGTAATAACGTTCTGAATTAAAGTGTCGGATACTCAGCGGGATAATTACCCTCAAATGTACTATGTATCGAACACCACAGAAATTTGAACTAAATATAAAAAATAAATGAAGGACACAATCTATAGAACTAGCCATTCACGCTTCTATGCTGCCGCGGGCAGGTAAAGGACAGTAACTGCATTTTTTTCTTTTTGTTTTGTAATTTTTTTTTTCCATCTATTGTATGTTAGCTTTATTGTACAAGCTTGCTTAATCGGTTTCCGCTGAAAAATAAGCGCGAAAAAAACGTCTTCCAACGCTTCCCTGTTGTTAGTATTGAATCCGAAATGCATTTCTTCCAATGTCTCGAAAATTCATTTCTGCAGATATTGCCGTTTGCCTGCCCACGGCTGTATATCTCTTGTACAATAACGCTGCTGCTTCGATGTATTACTTATATCCAAGAGGGGAAAGAAATCGTGGGAAAAGAAGTGTTTGGTTTCTAAATGTGCCAAGTAATGCAGAACAGTTGCAAAACTTGGATTTTTATCTTCAACCAATTGCTCCCAAGTGAGATATCATGACAGTACCCGCCATCTTTGGCGGCCTGTATCTCGGCATAGGAATTTTTTTCGGTAAAACAAGAGTAAAACATATTTCTTAATATTTTATGAATTTTAACATAGGTTGAATTCAAAAAAAAAAAAAAAAAAAAAAAAATCCGAGACCATCAAGTTACGCCCCTTGTGGGATTGATATAGATTCTACCAGCAGCAATTTTTTCATTTGCTATTATTATTTTTTTTTAAACTTATTTTAATTCCGGAAAATGTCATATTCGTTACATTTTTTCGAGATTATTGTCACCCGTGATTCAATGCTCTAAGTATGCATTTTTGCTTTTCATACAGCTGTTAATTATTTTAAAATATCCAAACATAGCCCATATTTTACAAAATCAAAATTACTTACTAGCTCTACTTGTCAAAACAAATTTAAAAAAGTCTGAACTATTTTCTACCTATTTTCTCTACACTGCAAAAAAAAAGCTGTTGTTTTTACAGTAAAATACTGGCAGCTCGCATTCCAAAGAAAAACTGCAAAAATTACAATTCTAAACTGTAAAATTTGCAGTAATATACTGTTTTATAGCAGACTTTTACTGTGAAATTTACAGCGATAAACTGTAAAATTAGCAGTAATATACTGCTTTTTAATAGAACTGCCCTGTAAAACTTACAGTATCAAACTGTAAAATTAGCAGTAATATACTGCTTTTTAATAAAACTGCCCTGTAAAACTTACAGTATCAAACTGTAAAATTAGCAGTAATATACTGCTTTTTAATAAAACTGCCCTGTAAAACTTACAGTATCAAACTGTAAAATCAGCAGTAATATACTGTTTTAGGAATAACTTGACCTGTAAATTTAACAGAGATAATATGTAAAATCAACAGTTATATACTGTTTTGTAACGGAATCGCCCTGCAAAATCAACAGTATCAAACTGTAAATTTCGCAGTATTATGCTGCGGAATCAACTGAATTGTGCCATAAAAGCAGCAGTAGTATACGGTTTTATAAATGATTTGTACAGTAAAATTAACAGCAGTAAACCATAAAATGAAGTTATCAATTCTTATGCAAAAGGGTTTTTTTCACCCTATCGTTTCTTTTCATAGCCGAAATCACTGCTTTTACAGCTGAAGAACAATATCGAAAAGTAAAGCAATTGAGTCAGTATGTACGTTGTATAAATCAGCCTACATACGAAATCTGTTCCTTTTCTTAAGTTTTTCAACAACAAAAATAATGTTTTAGGCTATGAAAAGCGACAAATAAAGAAATATAAAACACTTTTCCATAGAAATAGTTAACTGCTGCTAAATATATGTTTTATTGATATTAATTTCCTTGTACACAAAATAAATTAATGCCCCATCTCAATATTTTATAAACACATGTTAAAGAAGAAAAAGTGGTGCATTTTCATTTCTACAAAAAACTTTTAGCTCTATTGCAGACTTAAAAGTTTTCAAATTGAAGGAAATTGCAAAATATGGTCTGAAGCTTTATTTTAAGAACAGTTATAGCTTTTTCATAATACAAAACTTTTTGATCCATGGAGGTAGTAAAAATGAGAAAGGTTTTTTATATATAACTGAAAATACTACATCATATCTTCACTAAAAGTACTTTTTTCACTTCCAGCATTATTGTAATGCTAAAATGTCCAGCATAACGTGAGAAATGTTTTGCAATATGCAATCCATTAAACCTTTAAGTTTATTTTAACTTGATGCATGCAATTATATGCATTTATTTTTCTTTTATGGTAAAACAAAATATTTTCATGGTTTTCTTTTTTTTTAATGTTATAAGTTGCATTTGGATCTACTTTATTTGAGAAATACTAGTAACAAACTAATTTTATTTCACACCATATGTGCAGTATACAGCATTTAGACTGCACAGAATGGTTTTTATTCTAAACTGATTATTACAGATTAAATAATACTTTATCCTATTAACCTTTTAAAGTTTACATAGATGAAAACTATAAAT